>NW_018393193.1:20663-40277 GCF_900095145.1 Mus pahari
TCTCCCTTTTCATTTCTGATTTTGTTAATTAGGATATTGTCCCTGTGCCCTCTAGTTAGTCTGGCTAAGGGTTTATCTATCTTGTTGATTTTCTCAAAGAACCAGCTCCTGTTTGGTTGATTCTTTGAATACTTCTTTTTGTTTCCACTTGGTTGATTTCAGCCCTGAGTTTGGTTATTTCCTGCTATTTATGCCTCTTGGGTGTATTTGCTACCTTTTGTTCTAGAGCTTTTAGTTGTGTTGTCAAGCTGCTAGTGTATGCTCTCTCTAGTTTCTTTTTTGGAGGTACTCAGAGCTATGAGTATTCCTCTTAGGACTGCTTTCATTGTGTCCCATAAGTTTGGGTATGTTGTGGTTTCATTTTCATTAAACTCTAAAAAGTCCTTAATTTCTTTCTCTATTTCTTCCTTGACCAAGGTATCATTGAGTAGAGTGTAGTTCAGCTTCCACCTGATTGTTGAATTTCTATTATTTATGTTGTTATTAAAGATCAGCCTTAGTCTGTAGTGATCTGATAGAATGCATGGGATAATTTCAATATTTTTGTATCTGTTGAGGCCTGTTTTGTGACCAATTATATAGTCAATTTTGGAGAAGGTTACCATGAGGTGCTGAGAAGAAGGTATATTCTTTTGTTTTATGATAAAATGTTCTGTAGATATCTGTTAAATCCATTTGTTTCATAACTTCTGTTAGTTTCAATGTGTCTTTGTTTAGTTTCTGTTTCCAGGATCTGTTCATTGATGAAAGTAGGGTGTTGATGTCTCCCACTATTATTGTGTGTAGTGCATTGTGTGAGCTTTATTAAAGTTTCTTTAATGAATGTGGCTACTCTTGCATTTGGAGCATAGATATTCAGAATTGAGAGTTCATCTTGTAAGATTTTACCTTTGATGAGTATGAAGTGCCCCTCCTAGTCTTTTTTGATAACTTTGGGATGGAATTTGATTATATTCAATATTAGAATGGCTACTCCAGCTTGTTTCTTTGGACCATTTGCTTGGAAAATTGTTTTCCAGCCTTTCACTCTGAGGTAGTGTCTGTCTTTTTCCCTGAGGTGGGTTTCCTGTAAGCAGCAAAAGGTTGGGTCCTGTTTGTGTAGCCAGTTTGTTAGTCTATGTCTTTTTATTGGGGAATTGAGTCCATTAATATTAAGAGATATTAAGGAAAAGTAATTGTTGCTTCCTGTTATTTTTGTTGTAAGAGTTGGGATTCTGTTCTTGTGGCTGTCTTCTTTTATGTTTGTTGAAGGATTACTTTCTTGCTTTTTCTAGGGCATAATTTCTGCCCTTGTGTTGGTGTTTTGCATTTATTTTCCTTTGAAGGTCTGGATTCATGGAAAGATACTGTGTGAATTTGGTTTTGTCATGGAATACTTTGGTTTCTCCATCTACGGCAATTGAGAGTTGGTTTTGTTCAATTCCATCACCTGTTTGGTTGTGTTTTCCTATAATTCTTTAAGGGATTTTTGTGTTTCTTCTTTAAGGACTTCTATTTGTTTAGCAGTGTTTTCCTGTAATTCTTTTTCTTTTCTTTTCTTTTTTTTTTTCGAGACAGGGTTTCTCTGTGTCGCTCTGGGTGTCCTGAGACTTACTTTGTAGACCAGGCTGGCTTCGAACTCAGAAATCCACCTGCCTCTGCCTCCCAAGTGCTAGGATTAAAGGCATGTGCCACCTTGCTTCCTGTAATTCTTTAAGGGATTTTTGTGCTTCCTCTTTAAGGCCTTCTACCTGTTTAGCTGTGTTCTCCTGTATTTCTTTCTTTCTTTCTTTTTTTTTTTTTTAAAGATTTATTTATTTATTATATGTAAGTATACTATAGCTGTCTTCAGACACTGGAGAAGAGAGAGTCAGATCTCATTACAGATGGTTGTGAGCCATCATGTGTTTGCTGGGATTTGAACTCAGGACCTTTGGAAGAGCAGTCAGTGCTCTTAACTGCTAAGCCCTCTCCTGTATTTCTTTAAGTGAAGTTATTAATGTCCTTCTTAAAATCCTCTACCAGCATCATGAGATACGATTTTAAATCCGAATCTTGCTTTTCAGGTGTGTTGGGGTATACAGGACTTGCTGTGGTGGGAGTGCTGGGTTATGATGATGCTGAGTGGTCTTGGTTTCAGTTAGTAGGATTGTTACATTTGCCTTTTGCCATCTGGCAATCTCTGGCATTAGTTGTTATAGCTGTCTCTGGCTGGAGCTTGTCCTCCTGTGATTGTGTTAACCTCTCTCAGCACTCCTGGGAGTCCAACTCTCTCCTGAGTCTCAGTTGTCAGAGCACACTCTATAGGCAAGTGCACAGAGGTCTGGAGCTCAGCTCTGCCTCCTGGCTGAAGATGAAGGCTCAAAAGGGACCCTGTCCCAGAAGCTATGTTGCTTCTGCTGCCCGTGCACTCTCCTGCACAGACTGGTCTCTTTGGGACCTGGGATACAAAATGGTATTCTCACCTGGTCCCATGGTCAGAGCCCTCCCTGGAGGCCGCCTCTCCTCTGGCGGGGAAAGTGTGCAGAGGTCTGGCCAGTGCCCTTTTTCTTTACAGTAAGCACATTGATCTTTAACCACAGGCTCTCTGCGGTTGCCCAGACTGTCTAACTAGGCTCTCTAGTTTCTCTGAGTACTGCGGCCAGTATCTTATGCAAGTTTCTCTCTTGTCTCTTATCTCTTTTTTGATTCCCTGGCTTCCAGTTCCTTCAGCGTTCTTTTTGCTTTCTCCTCCTCTGTACTTTCTCCGCAACTTGCACTAACTCTCTTACCGACTTACCCTGCAATCCTTCTAACTTCCATAATTTCTTCTTAATATCTTTATAAGACTGATCTATGAAGGCCACAATGCTTTGTGTTCCTCAGCACTCTGGTCATAGGGGGTAAAGCGGTGGAAAGCCTCCATAAGTCTCTCCAGGAACACGGAGGGAGACTCATCTGGGGCCTGGATGACTTCTCTTACTTTAGTCAGATTGGGGGGTGCTGGACAGTTACAGGTGGCCCTTGAATGAGGGGACTGAACACAGGGGGTGGGGGTGGATCAACTGAGAAATGCTGTCTTGGTGGAGCTCCACAGAAAATGGAAGAAGTTACAGTATCCTGTACTGTAGTAGGCAGCAAACAGCAATTCTGCTAGTGCTAGCCATAGATTCTATATTTTGGAGGCTGTTGTTGTAGGGGGTGCATGGAAGAGAGGAGACAGGCTAGGCTGAGACAGTGTCAACCAAATGCTGATCTCATCTAGGATTATGACAGTGCAATTGGGACAGGGGAATTCTATATAGGCATTTGTCTGCAGCCAAGAGCTGCATCAGGCAAGAGAAGGAGGGTTTAAAAATAAAGAGGAAAAAAAAAAACCCAAAACAACAACAACAACAACAAAAAAAGACATGTTAAGAAAAATTCTTTGTTCAAGTAGATTGATGCTGTGCACAGTAGGAATGGTAGATATACAAATGACTTGAGAAAGAGAGAGAGAGAATAGGTTTCAGAAAAGCAGTTGTCCCCTGTCCAGGATGTGTCAGCAAAGAAAGAAGGAAAATGGATTTCAGAGCTCTCCTAGGGATAGGAGGAAATCGGGAGGCATCCTGCTGCTTCTCTGGCGCCTTCTGGAGAGATCCTTAGTTCTAGTTACATCAAGTTCTTTTCCCTCTCTGTCTATTGTCTGTCTTAGGTGCACCCATCTGTCCGTGTGTCAAATTATGTCTGTTTGTGTTTTGTTGTTTGAATGATTGTTGTTCTGTGTTTCATGTTGAAAAGAAAAAAAATGGTTAAAAGCTTATCTGCTGGCTATCCACCCCTTGATTTAGTTGAACTTGTTTAGGGTGCAGTCTCAGTTTGCACAGCAGAGACTGATTAAGTTGCCCTGCACTGTTAGCTGGGAGTCAAGGACAGCCGGAGAAAAGCTGCTTTTAAAGGGGCCGGCAGCTTCTCAAGTTCAATGGTAAGTAAGCTGATGGTTATTTTTCCTAAAAATCTCTGCAATTGTGTTTCTTGGGTTCAGCAAGTGACAAGATGCTTTTTTTCTTCTTCTTCTTCAAATTATAGCTAGAAAAGGTAAAATTTTTGTTTGGTCTAAATATATAAGATGTGTGTAGCCACTAAACTTTTCTTTCTGACTGGTTTTAAAGGTATAAATCTGTTCTGCACATCTTGGTCATAGAATATTGGCTTATAAGTTACTGGGTATGATTAGAAAATCGTAACATTGGTAACAAGAAAGTTAGCTTAAAACTAGCAACTCAGGGTTGGTGTAACTTTAAGCAACAACACGTGGCATGAGCCAACCCAGGGAAACAGGTCTCTAAAGATACTTCCTAATTAGGATAATATTTTATATAATTCTTATCCTAGAAACTAGACTTATAAAGGATAGGATTTACAGCCATGTCTCTTTAATGAGGTATTAAAAATTACCCTGTCATTCATTCATATATAAGAGCTGGCAGCCGAAAACTTTGTAATGTGAAATTCCTGCTCTTGGAATTGATTTTCAAAGAGAATGGATTGTTTACACTGTTAAAAATTGAGTTTTGCTTTTCAAAGTTATGGTTATGCTTTAATATTGCAAAAGAAAATTAAAAGTTATAGTTAAACTGCCAGTGGTCCATTGGCTGCAGTTTGCAGTTTGATCACAGGCTCAGGATACAGGCTTGCTTCCCCTTTTAAAGCAGATCTCAGTGGGTATTTATTTAACAGGGTCCCAAGGAACTGCAAAAAGCAGCTGGTAGAATTTTTGGAGCCTCGTACAATCAGGGTCTGACTATGGCTGCTGCCTGGTGGGAGACTACTGTAAACATTTACATTTGAGTTAATGCAAAGCTCAGAGCAGCCTCATTGGAGGCCTGTCTTGTGTGGCACTCCTTTTGTCTTGCAAACCCTGCCTACAGGAGTTTTGGGGCCCTTGCCTCTAGGGACCTGGAGATTACTTTTAGGTTGAAGCAGCATTATTATAGAAGGGTAAAAATTATGGCTTCTTCCCCCCCCCCCCCCCCGTGGCATTATAACTGTACCTGCTAACCCTAAAATACTAATGGAAGAAAAAAGACTTTGAAGGATTAATAGACACTGGACTCACTCACCGCCAAGGGATTGGTTATTTCAATAATCCAAAACAGTTCAAACTTAATGATTTATGAAAGGCTAATGAAACTAGGAACTTATGAAAGCATTACAACCTTGCTGGCTTACTCCAGCTGCCTTTCAGGAAATGTATATAGAATTTTACGGATTTGGAAGATTGTTTTTATACTGTCCCTTTGCATCCTGATAATTGTAAAGGGTTTGCTTTTAGAGTGCTTGTAGTTTTGAGTAACCTATGAAGCAATATCATTGGAAAGTTTTGCCTCAAGGAACGGCTACTAGCCTTACATTATATATATAAAAAAATTGTCTCTGCTTCAATACATGAAGTTAGGACTTTGAATCTTTTAGTGTATACTGTTCACTACATGGAGGGTATTTTATTAGCTGATCCCTCAAAAGCCTTTTTACTACAAGCCTTTGCTTTTATACTACGAGCTTTAAAATTTGGGGGAGTAGTTGTTCCAGAAAAGATTCAAAGACAATATCCTTTTCAATATTTTGGATATCAGTTATACCCTAAACAAACTGTGACACAGAAAATTCAAATAAGAAAAGATAGTTTCCTTACTTTGGAAAGCTTTTACCAGATGTTAATTGGCTAAGACCTCACCCTCAGCTCACCACAGTAGGACTTAAGCCTCTGTTTGATGTTCTCAAGGGAGATGCAAATTAACTGGTGAGGGACAAAGAGCTTTGCAGAACATAGAGGAAGGTACTATAATCACTTGTTGGCTGTTTGCTTTATTGCTACTCATGTGCCCACAGCAATTCTTTCGAAAAGGGTCCATTAATGTGAATTCATCTTTCATCATCTCCAAGTAAAGTTTGAATACCCTATTATGAAGCTGTTGCTGTGTTAATACAGAATTGTAGGTTAGAATCTTGAAAGTATTTTGGAAAGAATGCCTTAAGAACCTGATGAAACATTTATTCCTTATTTCAAACAGCAATTAAATTGGTTATTGCAGAATACTGATATTTGGTCTATTGCATGGCAAACATTTTAGGTAAAATTGATAACCATTATCAAAGACAAGTTGTTACAATTTGCCTCTAGGCATGCTTTTGTATTTCCTGTAAATTTACACATGCAGCCGATAAAGAATGCATTACTATATTTATATACAGCTCATCTAAGGGGAGAGAAGTATATCTAGTTGCATCAAATGCTTATTCTCTTGAGTTTCCCCCTGCTTCAGTACAGATTATTGAATTATGTGCTGTTGCTACTATTTTTGAAATGTTGAAAAGTCAAGCTTTTAATTTGTATCCTGATAGCCAATATATAGCTCATGTTTGGCAAATGCTTGAAATTGTTCCTCTTTTAGATATTGCTAATTCTCAAATTTTGCAATTATTTATGCAAATGCAACTCAAGTTAAGAGAAAGTACTGTTCCTTTAAAGGACTATCTTTGGACATTTAAGAGATCATATTGGATTGCCTGGAGAATTCCCTTAGGGCAATGCCACAGCAGATTTGTATAACAGGCAGATTATAGGCCTTACACAGGAACAATTGGCCATACAATCTCATTCTTTGCATCATCAAAATAGTAATAGTTTGAGACAATAATTTAGTATTTTTAGAGAATATGTATGTTAAATTGTAAAGATTTGTCCTCACTGTCCTCAATTTCTACTTGTGCCACGTGATGGTGTTAATCCTGGAGGACTTATACCTAATCAATTATTGCAAGTGGATGTTACTCATATTTCTGATTTTGGTAAAATAAAATATGTACATGCGACTATTGTCACCTTTTTAGGCTTTCTAGTTGCAACTGCTTTAACAGAAGAAGCACCTAAAAATGTAATTAATCATTGCCTGCATTTTCTATGCTTGATTTTCCAAATCAGGTTAAAACAGGTAATGGAACTGGCTATTGCAATCAATATTTGAGATGTTTTGTAGACAATTTTAATATTACCCATATTATTGGGATTCCTTATTATCCTCAAAGACAAGGTACTGTGGAAGAGGCCCATGGAACTTTAAAACTGTATCTTCATAAAAAACAAAAAGGGGGAAGTATATCCCCATACACATTATTAAAATTATGCCTTTTATTTTAAAAATTTAAAATTTGGATGCCAAGGAACTCTCTGCTGAGTGTCTATGGTATCCTACAACTAGGCATACTTATTCCTAGGTGAAATGGAAGGATCCACTTATTGGCATATGGCATGATCCTGATCAGGTATTTAATATGTGGAAGAGGGCATATTTGTGGTTTTTTTTTTTTTTTTTTTTTTTTTCTGCATGATGCTGCAGGAGCATGCTAGCTGCCAGAGTGATTGGTGAGACATACTGATGCTGGGACAAAGAATGATGCTGACCTGTGAGTTTGCTGAGTGCCCTGACAATGGTGACAGGATAGCTGTATTGGACATATGTTCTTGATCAACATTTGCTTGCCTATGTCCCAGATTGGACAAGCTGCCTTGCTTCAAGCTTTTAGACCTTATGGAACAGAGAACATTGAGACTGTGGAAATGGACTTAGAAAAATTAATCAAAAGGAGAAGTTATAATGACTCTTTTCTTTCCTTCAAGGTGATCAGTTATTCTGACTCAATCATGGATCATTGATTTCTAGAAATCAATCCAATATTGGAAATACCAGTGATGAAGATAGCTCAAAATTCCTATTAGCCAGCGGAGTTAATCTGGAGTGCAGTCTCCACTCTTTCTGGAGAGTGTTTTCTATAAATTCTCAAAGCCAACCCCCATACACCTTGTGGCCAGCCTTTGTGTTTGATCTTTGCCAATTAGCGGCTGAACTGAATACCTGGGACATTACTGCAGGCAACTTTAATCTTGTTGCTTTTAACTTTTGGAAACAGATTGGTTGCCTTCACACAGGAACGCTTACAGCAAACCCAGCTATTGACCAGTTATTCATTGCTATGAAGAAATGCATTCAGTGCATATTCATATATCCTTCGGGGCTTTAATCTAAATGGGAAAGAGTGTGCTTTTGAAGGCTGGTGGCCCGAGATGGGTAACTGAGTTCTTGAGCTCGTATACCCTAAGACAGAGACAAACACCAAAAAGCTGTGTTTGTCCTCCATGAAGGGTAAGAAGGAGCAACATAAACATGGGTCTAAGACAGGAAAGGCTGCCTAGCCATTCTATTCTCTAGATGGGATTATGGAAAACAAATAAATCTTGTGCCTGTGTCCTGATCATCTTTAATAAACAAAAAAGGGGAATTGTGCCCTTCCCCCAGCCTTGAGTAGGCTAAACAAATCTTAGATGGTTTTAAAACCTAGCTGGAGTCAATGCCTGACCTCCCTGCATTTGCAACATCCTATCTGAGCTTCAAGGATTTGACTGCCTACTGTGCTTGCTTTGCAACTCAATCCAGCTGAAACAAAGGATGAGTCTGTGGGTTTTCCCTATATAAATGCAGAATTGAAAGTTAAACTTTGAGCCAGCCGTGACCAGAAACCTTTGTCTTGGCTTGATCCTTCTCTCACCCTCCCATTCTTTTTCACTTCTAGCCTCCCTTTCAGATACCCAGTTCAATCAAAGCTAATATGATACAGTAAAATTAGGCACACACAAACCATGGCTAGGCAAGGCAACCTGATAGAAGGAAATGGGTCCCACCATCAGGCAAGAGTCATAGACTCCCCCTAGTCCCTCTGTTAGGATCCCCACAACACCTCCAAGCTAAACAACCACAGCATGTATGCAGAGATTGCCCTTTCAGTCCCTGTGAGTCCCAATGAGCCCTGCTTAGTTCATTATGTGGGTCGTGTTCTGATGTCCTTAACCTCACTGGTTCCTCCAATCCTTCCTAACCCTCTTCTGTGGGGTTCCTCAAGCTCTGCCTAATGTTTGGGTGTGGGTATCTGCATCTGCTCCAATCAGCTGATAGAGGAAACTTCCCTGATAATGACTGGGCTAGGCATTGATCTATGAGTATAGCAGAATATTGATAGGATTCAGTTCATTGATTCACTTCTGGTTGTAACTCCAGTTCCTGGCCATCCAGGAAGTGCATGGGCTCCCTCTGGTATCTTGGGCTTCAAAGTAGACCAGTCATTGCTTGGACACAACCACAAGCCCTGCCCCATGGAACCATGAAAAGGACCATCCTTAAGGCTCTCCTGGGAATTGAGAAGTAAACAAGAAGACATCTTGGAAAAGAATGATGTGTCTAGGTGCTTGTCTTGCCTCTCTACAGCTGAGTCTCATAGAGCAATGTCAGTGGTGCATGGGGCTTTACAACCGCATCTCAGTGTTGTGACCATTAGAGAAGTGCTAGGCATCCTTGCTGTCAGTTGAGACGAGATCAGGTGCATTCAGCCTCCCATGAATGTCTCCCTTGCCCTGCTCAGTGGTACAACCCCTCCCTCTGTGCCAAGTAGCTGGGCCATCAGGCTTCCTGCCTCCCTGGGTCCTCCTGTTGTCCATGGCTCCTTTGTATTCTCTCTTCCTCTCCCAACATGGCAACCTCAGAAAAAAAAAAAAAAAAAAAAAAAAAAAAAAAAAAAAAAAAAAAAAAAAAAAAAAAAAAAAAAAAAAAAAAAAAAGAAAAAAAAAAAAAAAAAAAAAAAAAAAAAAAAAGGAGAAGACAATGTCCCCAGTAGATCAGTAGATTTTCTGGCTCAGGAGGGTGGAGGAGAAGACCATGTCCCCAGTAGATGTTCTGGCTCAGGAGGGTGGGGGAGAAGACCATGTCCCCAGTAGATGTTCTGGCTCAGGAGGGTGGAGGAGAAGAACATGTCCCCAGTAGATGTTCTGGCTCAGGGGGGTGGGGGAGGGGCTGGTGAAGGAACACCTATCATCCCAAACCACTCAGCTGGGCCGATGAAACAGGTGATCTGGCAGAGATGTGTCACTTCATTGGCATGGTGATGGCAGGGATGTGTAGAGGGCACCCTGATTGGTCTCTCCCTCCTTTTCCATGCTCCTCTCACTGCTTGGGAACCCTCTATCAACAGAACTAGTCTTCCCGGATTGCTACTATCCACTTTGCCAAGTGTGGCAGTTTGAATAATTATGGCCACATAGACTCGTGTGTTTGAACGCTTGGCCACAGGGAGTGGCACTATTAGGATATGTGGCCTTGTTGGAAGAAGTGGCACTGTGGGGATGGTCTTTGAGTTTTCTTAATCTTCAGCTATATCCAGTGTAACAGTCTCCTCCTGGCTCCCTTTGGGTCAAGATGTAGAACTCTCAGCTTCTCTAGTGCCGTGTCTGCCTGCAAGCTGCTATGCTTCCAACTTACCAGAAAATCTTCCTGTGGCTGAGGGGGAAGGGAACACAGCTGTCCTTCTTGTGTGCATCAGCTCATTAACTGCACATCAGGATCCCAGTAAGCAGCAGCTGCCTGCCCGTTATACCCAGCAACTAAAAGGGAAAGTCCCACCTTCCTGAGCAAAGCCTAACCTACACAATAGGATGGCCAATCGTAGGGAACCACCCAAACCCCACCCTCCTGGCTGACCCATGGAACAACCTTAGCTCCACATCCCATGCCCTCCTCAATCCCTGACACCTGGTTGGGGCTTCTCTGTGGAGGGAAGACTAGCCATCATAGATTGTGGGACCTTCCCTAGATCACCCCCTAAATGACCATACTCTGCCCACTCACAATGTCCAGCAGAAGGCTTCTTCCTCCTCCACTCTGGCTGCCCCTCACCCTGAGATCTCTTGTGCAGACAGTGGTGCTGCTGTGTCCACCATGTCTGCCACCTGGAAATCCACTTATGTGGCTGCTTCTGTCTCAAGGCCAGGTTCTGCGTCTAGACCCATCATGCCCTGCTTCCTCTCAGCTGCTCCCAGCATCCTCCACAACACACTCCTCTGGTTCCTTCTTGTCTCTTACAGTACTTGAGTTTCCCCAATCTCTTGTCTCTAAGCTTGATGGTTGTTGAATAGCCCCCCGTTTCTCTTAACCGAAGGGACTTTAAGCAAGGCTGGATGCAGGGACCAACTGGCCATTATGTCAAGATGGGCATCATCCCATATGTATGTTCTTGGGGTTTGATGGCCTTCTTTATCCAGATTCTCAGGGAAGGATAACAGGTGATGTTGGTTGTTAAGCTACTGCTGGCCTCTCTTTTAATTTACTATATTTTTGGAGTTTTAGAGTCATGTCTGAAAAACAAAACAGCATTTTATCAAATCAACATGTTTCACCATGGGAGCTGTGCTCTGATTTTTTTTCCAGGTGTGAACAAGTGTGCTGAGAGGTAATGTCTTTCATACCACAGCTCACTGAGCAGTCAAGACTCAATCCATATTCAGACAGTAGACATCTGTGAACACATGTTTTTTTTTCTAACATTATTTTTTTTTCTGTAGCTGTTCTTGTTCCCACTTCCCTACTTTTCTCAGGGAAGCTTTATCTCGGTTGTTAGAGGACACCACAGAGAGATGCAGAACTGTGACAATGTCCATGAGAGCTGTGCTGTCCACGGGCTGGCCACGATGGGGATTCCCCTGATCATGGCACAGTATGAACTGGTACATTAATACACTCCTGACTAGAGTCAGGGTGGGGCTGCAGGACTCAGCTGCAGATTGATCTGAAAGAGATTAATAAGGATCTCTACCTTCAGGTTCACAAGCAGAGCCCATCCCTCAGTGGCATGCCAAGAAATGTCACCCAGGGTGCCTGCCACTTCAGAGGTGGGGATGTTGATAATGCCTTTGGTCTAGAGCAGATAGCAGCCAATGGGAATTCGATCTTAACGCAGTGGGAAGCAACCCTGCAGTGGCTTTGGGAGGCAGAGGATGAACACCAGCACTACCTGGGTGATTGCCTGGGAGCTGAAGGGATAGTCTGATTCTGCAGTCTGGATACCAGACCCATGCTCAGGACATCAGGTACGTGAACACACACACACACACACACACACATACTAAATAAAGCATAAAAGGGCTACACTGAATCTGTACTTTTGTTTTCAGCTTTTTAATACAAAACTTAACTCATAGCCATAAAAGCAATTGTCATGGTTTTCTAAGCACTTTTACATTCCATATGTTCATAGTAAGTTTAAAGCAATAGTTCATTGTGGAGCAGTGGACCGTGCCAGGAATCTTGGTAAGGCTGAGCAGGTTCGGAGACCCCAGCACCCAGGCATCCACTGGAGATTGTAGGTGTCTCCACTAGATTCTGGGCATCAGTCTTCTCGGCAAGAACAGTTCTCCATGCTAATGAGGTATCTAGAGGCCTACAGGTTCAGCCAATAAGCTTCCGTTCTGTGACATTCCTTCCTGCAAAACGTATTTAATCTCTGGTCCACCCTGAGGAGGTGGCATGCACCCATTTCCACAATGAACTGTCAATAAATGATATGGATAACCACAGACTGTCACTTTCATCAAGAACCACCCTGAGGAGCGTGGAAAGAGCCTTCGTCTACAGAACCACACCATCTAAGTCTCTCAAAGAAAGCCCCTCAGTGCTCCAGGACGGGCCATCAATGAGCTAAACCAGAGTTCTCCGTTCTCACCTGGCCCAGGGCTCATTATCCTCAGCCTATGCCCCAACTCCGTTCCCAATTCCGTTCCCAACTCTCAGTGACTCAGTGTTTGGATGTTCAGGAGTTTGGAAACTGCCAGCCCTTGGCTCCTCATCGCAGGCCTGTGGGCCTCTGACCCTCTGTTGCCGACTGCTCGGCATGGTTTTTAGCTGTGACTGGATGCCCATGAGTCAGGTGAGCCCAGCTTTGGCCTCAGCCAGCTCTCACTCAGGCTGAGGCCCACATCTTAGGCTGTGTTTTCTCACCTAATGTGCTGTCTATCAGGACTTCTCTCGAGCCCAGCACCCTGTGGTGGTGCAGGGTAAATGGAGTCTAACGCATTTCATCTGCCCAGTGGTGGTCTCATAACCCAACGGTGGGGCGAAATTTGGAACCACAGTTCATGTCATAGGTTAATAACATTTAAGGGGTTATAGCAGAATTGTTTACATGTCTTTCTATTAAGACTAGTACATGACTAAACATTCCTATCTATTTTCTAGCTCTGCAAGTTCATTATAAGTTTAAAGCAATAGTGTTTATGTCACAATTAGCAGGGTTTTTTTCAAGAGACAAGTCTATCTCTTCTGTCTTATTATTTTGTCCCTTGGACCTTGTGTCTTATTATTTTGAAGTCTTGAATAGATAAACGAGTCAACAATTTCCTTTCTACCCTTGCACTTACAATAAATTGCCCATTTCCAGTTTATAACCATTAATTATTGAGATTAGTGGTCTGTCTCATTTGTAACCTAGAAGGAACGTTTCCCTTGATCATAAATTTGTTCCAAGCCTANTTTCTTTTCCTACTGTAATTAGCTCATGACACAGAACTATTTGCAGTTTTTTATTCTATGGGGGCTTAATATTACTTGAATGAATTCAAGAATTCTATAAGATAAATATCAGGATTTATGAAATCATCAATTTGTCTAAACAGTATTACTACATGAAAGTACACCTTCATATTGATTCTGTGGGAAATCTTCTGAATAGTAGGAGCTGATGCCCAGGAATCATTAGGCTATGTAATAGTGGCAGGAAAAGGCATATGAGCAGCGAGAAGCAATCCTGGGATGGAGTCTGTGGGGTCCATGCCTCTCAGAGCATACCTACCACAGCCATGCAGAAAACAGTGAGCCATCTCCAGAAAAAAGTGATCGCCATAGCCTTTCCTGCATGGCTCCTGTCACCTAACATTATTCAGAGTCTGTACAACCTTGTGAGCCCACAGGAAAATGGAAAGAGATTCTTATATTCCTGCCTTCTTTTCTGTTTGTTCCAAGCCTTCTTTGTGATTCCTATACTCTGTGAACTTTTCTACTAGGTGTTAACTGTAGCTTGTCAGCTAGGGAACAATAAACAGCTAGCTCCCTTACCCCAAGGGGATCACTACCGTGTTAGTTCATCAGTTAGTTCATTAACTAATCAACGCTACAAGGTCTCTTATTAAAAGAGGACAAACAGGTTTACCTTGCTCACAGGCTCCATGTTAAAAGGTAAGACAGATTTTAGATGTAACTTCACTAAAGAAACATGTTTTATAGCTTTGTTCAGATTCAAAGGCTGTCTTACCGACACATGTTAACTGCTTTTTTTACAATATGGATTTTAATACAATGGTTGTGCTAGTATACTTTCTTTTGTAAACTAAAAATTCTTGTAAGCTTCAGGGAATGCAAGAATTCTTAGACGTGAATCCACAGGTCCAATGGACCAGATAAGTACATTTTCCTGTTCGTGAAAATGGGATTTTTCTCTTGGCCTTAGGTTTCCTCACCTTCCCCAATTCCCAGAGAAATTCAACTTCTGTTCCTAGTCTATTTGTCTCAACAGATTTGTCTCCACAGATTTTTACTTGGCTAGCAGACTCCACCCAGGAATCACCTGTGGACTGCAAACTGCTGAGCTCTGGACTTATTGAAAGCTTATGTAAACCAGTCCAGGAAATGTGATTGCTTACTGTCTGTCAGCTGGGCCAGCTAACCACATGCCTCTAATAACTCCCTCATTGCACAGCAGTTGACTGGCCTCTCACCCTTTCTGGGCCCTGATAGCAACATCTTAATGTCAGCGTAATGAGAGGAGTTATAAAAAGAACACATTGTCCATTGCCCCACCAAACAGGCTGACAGGCTGAGCTAAAAGGAAACTCCCTGGCATAAGGGACAAATGGCTTCCTGTAAACCAACTGGCACACCAGAAATGTGTCCATATTTGTCAATTGATAGATTAAGCAAAAGAGTTCTACAATATGATAAGAAACTTGAACTGCTTTATGCAAAAAAATGTCATATATGGATTTAAGAAATTAGTTTTCCTAAATAAACCACTTGAGATTATAACCTGGCTATACTCAAAAACATTACAAAAAGTGGACCTGAAATAAAATAAATACCTAGAGGCCCTTTGCATTTCCAGGCTCCTTCTAGACAGAAACTCTGATGGTTATTAGATCCCAAAATAAACAAACGCCCATCCTAGTGTCAAAGATTTGGCTGATATGCAACTCCTGGGAGAGATGTAAATCCCAAAATTAACTTGTAAATCTCACCTGCTCAGGAACCAGGTAACTTCCTGGAATTCTGGGAATTGTACTTGGGAAATAACAAAGCCTCATGGAAAAACACAGCATCCTTTTGGTTTGTCCTTATATACCCCTGCCACAAGTGGCTTGAAGTCATTTTAGCTGGGAAATTCAGGGGCAGTGGTCCTGACTAAAGTCTACCTCTTTGTCAATATTTACTATTTAATAAATGCTTGCTTTAATTTTTTTCCAAAATGGTGGAGGTGGGTTTTCTCCCAAATCTCAGGATTAACATTACCTGCAGAAGCCAGCAGAGGATGTCAGATGCCCTGAAATTGGAGTCACACAGGGTTGTGAGCTGCCTTCTGGTGATGGGAACCAAACAGGTATTCTCTGAAAGAGGAGCCAGTTCTTAACAGCGGAGCATTCCCCAGCCTCCTTTATTTTGTTGAGAAAGTGTCTATGTAGGTCAGGTTGGGTTAGAACTTGCAATCTTTCTGCCTCAGCCTCCCAAGCTCTGAGATGACAGGTCTGAGCTACTGATGCTTGCTTTTATTGTCAGTGCTCATGTCTGAGTGGAGAATAAAAGGCAGGAAGCTTGGCCCATATATCTTCTTGGTATACAGACTTCCAGACATTAATTTTTTATTTTAAAATTCTTTAAGTTTATTATGAGTGTGTGTGTATGTGAGTGCATACACCACAGTAAATCTGTGGAGGTCAGAGGACAACTTTATAGAGTTAGTTCTTGCTGTCCACCTTTCCATAGGTTCCAGGCACTGACAAGGTAAAAGCAATATTTTTTCCTTTTTTGGCATCAGTGAAAAATTACACCATGTAAACATGGAAGGAAATGTGGCTCATACTGATGAGGAAAATCCCTAAATCAAAAGTGACCCAAGATCTGATTACAGCTCAGATGTGAGACGTGGGATTAGTGAACTGTCAGAAGCCATTTAGAAAAGCCTATGGCAAGTAAGTTTCTAAGAGTGTCCCACCATTTTACATGGCTTTGTTGGGGTGCCCTCGGACATGCAGGGTCCTCAAATACTTTATCCCAGGATTGCTTCTTGTTGCTGATATGCCTTCCTGTCTCTTTTACACAGCCTAATGATTCCTCGACACCAACTTACCATATTGGGCAGATTCCCTGCAGAATCAATATGAAGATGTACTCTCATGTAGTAATGCTGTGCAGATGAATTGGTGATTTCATAACTTCTGATAGTGATTTTATAGAACTCCCAATTGATACAAGTAATCTCACGATTCCTATAGAATAAAAGCTGCAAATAGAGCTCTGTAAACCTTCATATGTTACAAACTACTTGCCCTAGAAAAAGAAAGCAGGCTTGGAACTGATTCACCATCAAGGGAAACATTCCTTCTAGGTTAGGAATGAGGTCACTATCTAATAACTAAAGGTCATAAACTGGGAATGGGAATTTTATTGTAGGTGCAAGGACAGAAAATAAATGATGGACGAGTTCATCTGTACAAGACTTAAAAATAATAAAACATAGCCGGGCATGGTGGCTCACACCTTTAATCCCAGCACTCGGGAGGCAGAGGCAGGTGGATTTCTGAGTTCAACGCCAGCCTGGACTACAAAGTGAGTTCCAGGACAGCCAGAGCTATACAGAGAAACCCTGTCTTGAAAAACCAAAACAACAACAACAACAACAAAAACCAGAATGCAGATGAGATAGAGAGTGAAGTGGGAAGCTGAGAGGACCCAACATGGGGTATGGATCTGAATTTACAGGAAGCAGGGCAGAGAGAGAGGGGGTGAAGAGGAATCTTATAAGCATTACCATTAGAAAGCAGAATAAGGCTAGGTAGCCACTGGAACAAAGCCGCTGAGGGCCAGCACGGTTAGATATTGGTACTCCAGGATGTCTTGGATTGTTGTGTAGAGAAATGAAATTTAAGGCCTGGGATTCATGCAACTTATGTCCAGAGAAATAGTTGTTTGTAAGCTTGGAAGCCTGAGGCAGAGAGCACAGTTGAGACAAGCCTGGGCTCGCCCAGGCAGGCCATTGTTGGAACATTCCTGGGACTGAACCAAATGTTCCGCTGACCCGCCCCTCAGGTCTCCTAGCATTCCTGCCTTTGCACGTACCATCCTGCAAATGTGTACGATTAAATGAGCCAATCACGTGTAACCGCTCCAATTCTTGCTAGCCCCTCCTTCCCCTATAAAAACCCCTAGCTTTCAGGCCACGAGGTTGGCACCTCTGCCTCCTGCCTGAGGTACGTGCTGGCCTGGGGCTCTGCCATTAAACTACCTCATGCTTTTACAACAAGAAGGCCTCTCGTGTTTCCTGGGAAATCCTGACTCCCATGACTTCGGGGATCCCCGAAAATGGGGGTCCTACAGTTGCAGTAACTCTCCAACCCAAATATGGCCCAGCAATAAAAACACAACTCAGTTAATATGAATACATGCTGTTCCCCTAGATTGGGCAGATCTACCGCTACACTACCATCTTCCACATCTATGAGACCCCTTAGAACCTGCAATTTCTCCAGGTCATGTGCTTCTGCTCCGCTTTTCTTCTTCTTCCTCCTCCTCTGGATCCCCTCCCTCTTCCATTTTCTCCTTCTTCTCTCTCCCTCCCTTCTGCTCCACCTTCCATTTATCTGCCCAATCATCAGCTAGCCTTTATTTTACAAATTAAGGTGGGAGGCAGGTTTATAGGAAACCACCTGAGTGCTGACTCATTCCTTGTTCGAAGCCCCTCACAGGAGAGCAGAATTAACCTCAAATATAATTAGCCACAGGGCTGTCCACAACATTGGAAGATTTCAGACCCAGTTTGCTCTTCATTCTCTTCCTTGTTTTTGACAGACATTAGCCGAGAAACCTGGAGACAAACAGTGAGTGACTCAGGTCTGAGCCTGGGATTTGGACTTTAAATTTATCCATAATTTTTTCTTTTACAAAAGATTTGGAGGATGGAGCATGTTAGACCTGAAAATTACAAGGAAGAAGACCAAATGATCATCCAATTAAAACAAGCTTTATGAAATACGGGCCAGGGGGATGGACACTGGCCAAGTCTATACCTGGGATTCCTAGAGACTGGCAAGGAACTAGGTTAGTCAGGTGTTCTTAAAGGTGAAACAAAGAAGCCTACCGTGCTTCCAGCCTTCCTCCAATTGGAGGCGAGCATACATCCTGATGTACTGCCTGCCTATGTACCTCCCACCTTTGTGTGATCAAGCACATCCTGTGCAGCTGGGACAACCAACCTTGCTAACTGAAGTGAAGACATGACTTGTTAGTTTACAGGAACAGCAGCCCCAGCACACCAGGAAGTTGTCTGCCCTGGAGCGAGTGGGGCCTACAGGTTGACTTTAGTCTTACGAAGAGATGGCTGAGTGGCCAGAGCACTGACTGCCTTCCAGAAGATCCTGGTTTGATTCCCAGCACTCCTGAGAATCCCACAATCATCTCAGGCCAAGAGCATCTGACGCCCTCTTCTGGTCCCCATGCACATGGTGCACAGACATACATGCAGGCAAAACACCCATACATAAAAAAATAAAATAAGTAAATGGGCGAAGATTAATCTTATTTTCATTTCTCTCTCTCTCTCTCTCTCTCTCTCTCTCTCTCTCTCTCTCTCTCTGTATGTGTGTCTGTGCAGGTACACAAGAAAGTCAGAAGGGACGCTGGATGTCCTGGAGCTAATGGTTGTGAGCCTCCTGATGTGGGAGTGTTGAACTGGGTTCCCCTGGAAGAGCANCCAGGGCTCTCACACAGTGAGCCATCCCTCCAGCTCCTGGTGTTTCTCCTTTTTCACACTCACACATTTCTACTTGTCTCATCTAACATCAGCACTGAGNGNCTTTAACATTCTCACTGTCTCTGTCCGCCATGATGTCCCCTCTAATCTTATCATTCTCTCCAATCCCCTGTCCATCAGACCTTACACCCTCCATACACTATCATCTCTCCTCCCAAATCCCCAGACTCCCTCTCTCTGTGTGTCCCCCTTTATCATTGCTTAAGTGGGTTACCTGCTGTCCCTTCTATGGCCTCAAAAATTCCTGAATCTAGTGAAGTTTCTCTCTAAAACGTCAAATGGCCTTTGACAAAATCTTGTCCCCTAAACATTGTAACTAAGACTCTCTTTGGGNACGGTGACACATGCCTTTCACCCTATCACTCAGGAGGCAGAGACAGGTAGATCTCTTATTAGAGTTGCAGCCNAGCCTGGTCAACACTAAGATCCAGCCAGGGTTAGACAGTGAGAATGTGTCTCAGAAAGGGAAGCAGAAAGGGAGGGGTGAGGGCAGAAGTGAGTGAGGGATAGAAGGGGTGAGGTTAGAAGGGAGGGAGGGAGAGGGAGAGATCCTACCAGCATGTTGGTCCATCCAGCACTCTGAAGGCAGAGAGAGGCAGGAGTATTGTGAGTTCCAAGTAATAATGAAGTACATGAGGCCATGTCTCAGGAACCCTAAACCAAGGGAATACAATCAATAAAGCTGGCCACGGTGGTGAAGTCCAGGCAGGAGGAGTCAAAGAGGTC
>NW_018393194.1:0-12185 GCF_900095145.1 Mus pahari
TTCTGTAGGCTTCTTGTATGTTCATGGACATCTCTTTCTTTAGGTTTGGGAAGTTTTCTTCTATAATTTTGTTGAAGATATTTGCTGTCTCTTTAAGTTGAAAAATCTTCATTCTCATCTACTCCTATTAACCCTAGGTTTGGTCTTCACATTGTGTCCTGGATGTCCTGGATGTCTTGAGTTAGGATCTTTTTGCATTTTGCATTTTCTTTGATTGTTGTGTCCACTTTCTTTATGGAATCTTCTGCACCTGAGATTCTCTCTTCCATCTCTTGTACTCTGTTGCTGATGCTCACATCTATGGTTCCTGATTTCTTTCCTAAGGTTTCCAACTCCAGTGTTGTCTCCCTTTGGGTTTGTTGTTGTTGTTGTTTGTTTGTTTGTTTGTTTCTACTTCCATTTTTAAATCATGGATGATTTTGTTCAATTCCATCACCTGTTTGGTTATGTTTTCCTGTAATTATTTAAGGGATTTTTGTGTTTCCTCTTTAAGGACTTCTACCTGTTTAGCGGTGTTTTCCTGTAATTCTTTAAGGGTTTCTACCTGTTTAGCAGTGTTCTCCAGTATTTCTTCAAGTGAGTTATTAATGCCATTCTTAAAATCTCCCACCACCATCATGAGATATGATTTTAAATCTGAGTCTTGCTTTAGGGTATGTTGGGTTATCCAGGACTTGCTGTTGTGGGTGTACTGAGTTCTGATGATTCCCAGTGTTCGTGGTTTAGTAAGATTCTTAAGTTTGCCTTTCACCATCTGGTAATCTCTGTTGTTAATGTTCTAGCTGTCTCTGGCTGGAGCTTGTTCCTCCTGTGATTCTGTTAGCCTCTGTCAGCACTCCTGGGAGTCCAACTCTCACCTGAGTCCCAGTGATCAGAGCACTCTCTGCATGCAAACTCTCCTCTTACAGGGCAGGTGTCCAGAAGTCTGGAACTCTGATCCACCTCCTGAGTCCTGGAGTCAGATCCTTCCCTGTAGGGCAACTCTCCTTTGGCAAGGAAGGTACCCAGGGTTCTGGGTCTTTGCTCTGATTCCTGGCTGAGGATGAAGGCCTAAAGGGACCCTGTCCAAGAAGCTCTGTTGTTTCTGCCACCCATGTGCTCTCCCGTGATCATGAGGTCCTGGGTGTGCTAGGGGTCCTGCGGCGTGGAGAGTCCTCTTCAACCCTTGATGCCTTAGGCTGGGTTCATGTGGAAGATGACTGGTCTGGCCCGACAGAAAAGTCTCTGGTCAGACTGGGTTCCTTTGTCCCTGTCCCAGATGTCTCCAAGAGATTCCTTGGAGCTGATGCTGTGCTCCACTCACCAGGGATCCCAAGGTCCTGTGGCATGGAGAGTACTGTGGAGCCTTTAGTGGCCTCCCCTGGGTTCTGGCTAAAGATGTTGGGGCTGGCCCTGATCAGAATGGATCCCAGCCTCTGGTTGGGCAGGATTCCTTTCTCCCTGTTCCTGATGGTGCAATACTCTCCGCAATTGTTTGGAGCTGATGTTGCATTCCACTCACCAGTGATTCCAAGGTGATCTCGAGGTCCTGTGTCATGGAGAGTGCTCCAGAGCCCTTAGTGGTTACCACTGAGTTCTGGTTTGTCTGAATTCATCCATTCTTATCTCCTTGTAAAAAGCTCAAGTCTAAGGGGATCAAGGACTTCCACATGAAACCAGAAACTCTGAAACTTGTAGAGGAGAAGGTGGGGAAAAGCCTAGAAGATATGGGCACAGAGGAAAAATTCCCAAACAGAAGAGCAATCACTTGTGCTGAAAGATCGAGAATTGACAAATGAGACCTCATAAAATTGCAAAGCTTCTGTAAGGCAAAAGACACTGTCAANAAGACAAAAAGGCCACCAACAGAATGGGAAAGGATCTTTACCAATCCTAAATCTGATAGGGGACTTATATCTAATATATATAAAGAACACAAGAAGATGGACTCCAGAAAATCAAATAACCCTATTAAAAATGGGGTACAGAGCTAAACAAAGAATTCTTAACTGTGGAATAGCAAATTGCTGAGAAGCACCTGAACAAAATGATCAACATCCTTAATCATCAGGGAAATGCAAATCAAAACAACACTGAGATTCCACCTCACACCAGTCAGAATGGCTAAGATAAAAAATTCAGGTTATAACAGATGCTTACTAGGATGTGGAGAAAGAGGAACACTCCTCCATTTTTGGTGTGATTGCAAGCTCGTACAACCACTATGGAAATCACTCAGGTAGTTCCTCAGAAAATTGGATATAGAACTACTGGAAGATCTAGCAGTTCCTCTCCTGGGTGTATACCCAAAAGATGTTCTGACTTGTAATAAGGATACATGCTCCACTATGTTCATAGCAGCCTTATTTATAATAGCCAGAAGCTGGAAAGAACCCAGATTTCCCTCAACAGAAGAATGGATACAGAAACTGTGATACATTTACAAAATAGAGTACTACTCAGCTATTAAAAAATGAATTTATGAAATTCTTAGGAAAATGGTTGGAAGGATATCATCCTGAGGAGGTAACCCAATAATGAAAGAACACACATGATATGCACCCACTGATAAGTGAATATTAGCCCAGAAATTTAGAATACCCAAGATACAATTTGCAAAACACATGAAACTCAAGAAGAAGGAAGTCTAAAGTGTGAATACTTTGTTCCTTCTTAGAATGGGAAACAAAATACCCAGGAAAGGAGTTATAGAGACAAAATTTGGAGCAGAGACTGAAGGAATGACCATCCAGAGACTGCCCCACATGGGGATCCACCCCATAAACAACCACCGAACCCAGACACTAGACAGATGCCAACAAAAGCCTACTTACAGGAGCCTAATGTAGCTGTCTCCTGTGAGGCTCTGCCAGTGTCTGGCAAATACAGAAGTGGATTCTCACAGTCATTCATGGTTGGAGCATAGGGAACCCCAATGAAGGAGCCAGAGAAATACCCAGGGAGCTGAGGGGACTGAAGCCCCATAGAAGGAACATCAATATGAACTAACTAGTACTCCCCAGTGCTCCTTGGAGCTATACCACCATTCATAGAAAACACATGGTGGAACTTGTGGCTCTAGCTGTATTTGTAGCAAAGGATGGCCTCGTTGGTCATCAATGTGAGGAGAGGCCCTTGGTCCTGTGAAGGCTTTATGCCTCAGTACAGGAGAATACCAGGACCAGGAACGGGAGTGGGTGGGTTGGGAAGGAGGGGGGAGGGGGAGGGGATAGGGGATTTTTGGGAGGGAAACTAACAAAGGGGATAACATTTGAAATGTAAATAAAGAAAATATCTAAAAAAAAAAAGAAAAAAGAAAAAAATAGACTTGAGCCAGAAGAAGCAGAGCTGCGTGGGTAGCCTAGGAGAGTTGTTACAGTTGGGAGCTGCTAGTACTGGGAAACCTGGGAGAACAGACCGTTTAAGCAGAGGGGAACTGAAGGAAGAACAGTTGGTTAGAAGACACCTTTGAAAGGGCTGGGCTAGAAACTGGGAGCAGGGCTGGCAGAGAATTAACAGAAGTGGTCACTCTTTATAGAAAAGAAAAAAAACACATTTTACACCCTATGGCACAGAGAGAATGAATAAATTAAATGCTGTGAACAGATGGAACAGATGTATATCTGATTTAAGCCATGAGGACAATGAAACGTGAATATTTATTCTTGTGGGGTTGTTGAGTCACAGTGCTGAATGGGCAAGATCTTTGTTGGTCTCCAAGTTCCTGTTCCCTCCCTACTTGTGAAACATTTATGTAATGTTCCTTTATTACAGACCTATCTTGTGTCCTAGGGACAGAATAGAACTGATACACTCTGCTTCTTCATGTTGTGAGCTCTCTATGTGCTACTGTAGGACACACAATAACAATTCAGGTGATGGAGAAATGTCAAAGTGTCAGAGAGAATGTCCTCAGGGAGATTAGCCACAATAATGTGTAAATGTCCTCTTCTGTTTCAATAGGAATTCTACTGCTGTTACCCAAAATATGAGAAGTCATAAAGATACTGTGCGAAAAAGGAAAACATCATACCACCATATGCAAAAACATCTTTCAGCATCTCACTTAAAATTGGGATTAATAGCAAAGGAAAAGCAGAAACTTCAAGGTTCACAAACATACTAAAACACATACCACAAAATTCTGGTTTCGCTGGAAAACAGACTAAACTGATCCCTCTGTCATGCCAGCATTCAGTCTTAGGGACCACAACCCAGAGAGCTGCATACCTCTTGTCTTCTATGACTTCTTTCATGGTGAGCGCAAATGACTCTGCCTTGAGACTCTGTAGCTGAATAGAAACACCAAGGTTCTTTGCTTCTACTCGGACCATGTTTTCAGGTTGGTCAGCAAAAAAGGGAATCCCCACCATGGGTACTCCATGCTGGACGGCCTCCATTACACTATTCGTACCCCCATGAGTGACAAACAGACGAATGCTAGGGTGAGCTGTTACAAAAGAGAGATGATCCAAGATTTCACTATGAAAGCATCAGATACCAGGTGAAGCAGAAAAAACACATGAAATATCCAGATGCTACAGAGAATGGACCTAGTGGTTTTACTTTTGATATTTTCAGTGTTCCAGGATATGATGTCTAACCTTCCCTCTGCAGAGAAATGATTACTTCAATCCAAAGACACCTAGCTACAAGGAGAGTGAAAAGCCAGACATGTTTCCTGTCCTCCTATTCATCCTCATCTCTTCCACTAATGCTTTTATCTTCCCTTTTCTCACCTCTGCCTTCTCTTGCTTTCCATATCTGCTCTCTTATAAGGCTTATATTCTGTGTGCTATCTCCTCTGCTTCAAGGAAAGATTACAAAAGGGGATGGTAGACCAGACACACACACACACACACATATATATATATATATATATATATATATATATATATATATATATATATATATATGTTTTGATCCATCTTTAAAGCAATCAAACATTTCTGATGATCATATAGAAAGAATCCCTAACTATAACTCACATAAAATCTACCCATGTTCCCTGGAAGGTCAGCATATTCCTAATGTCCTCAAACCCCCAAAGTTCATGTGTCTAAGTTTTGAACCTGTAGCTGACAACCAAGATGTGTCTACATTCTAACATTCATATTTGTGTTTTAAAATTGGTGAAGTGTTCTCACACCATTGTGATAATAGTAGTAACAAATAGTGCCAACTGCCCCAGAAAGTGGTTATAGTTCGCATATTTTCCAAGATGGTATTAGATTAATCCTATTCAATCTTAGATACTGTTAAGTCAAGGCAACATAACTTATCATATCTAAATAGGGATGTAAGACCAGTCTGAGTTGGAAAAAAATTTAAAAAGTTACTGCAATAGAAGTCTAGAGTGCAGCCTGATTCCTCCAAGAAGCTGCTGTCCTCCAGCAGCTGTGACTGCCTGCCTCCTGGAGATAAATCTTTCCCTATCAGCTGCCTTCTCTTCTGCCAGTCCAAGCATTCAGATATCAGATATTAATTAAGTCCCCAAGACAAGTGAATGGAAGGAAAGTAAGAGGTGTAGGAGGAGCTTACCCAGAAGGTCAGTCTGTGGAAGCCAATCCATGATTTTGACATTTGGGGCCAAACTGACATCTTTGGGCCATTGAGAAGCCTTACAAGTCCATAGCACCCCTTGAGGGAGGCGAGCAAAGGCGCTGTTCATCTCCTTAATAATTTCCTTGGTCTGAAGCATGCTCACTATAGAGCCCAGGGCCACAAGTACAAAACCTGAGTCTCCAAACTGAGAGATAAAATTCTCCAACTCCTAGAAGAATCATAGAGGCAAGAAGACAGAGGAGGTGGTTTGTAAAGGCCAAGGCAGCATGACATGAAAGCAGACTGGGTATTGAATAAATCTTTGCTTCAGTTGCTCATGTCCTATATGACAAAAGTCCTTTTATAGGCCCTCAGCAAATGTGTCATGTATACTGTGTTCATGTTTACATCTTTTACTAGCAGCCACATCTTCACCATGAGCTCTTATAAATTGTGTAGCCTGTGGTTTTACTGACAGAAGTCTATTTCCATAATTTCCCAGTTTATTTTGAGTCACAATCTTAGGTACAGAACTCAGACTCAGTTGCTAAGTGTGATGTTGATGGGTCTCCAAAAAGTCACATATAAACATAGAATTTGAGGGGAGGTGGCTTTGGGGACTTCTCTGTTGCCCAAGAAATCACTGTCTCTGCCATACCATGGGGTTACACAGGTTGGTGCTCAAAGTGTTGCATATGTCAAACCCTGAATATTAATGTTGTAGGAGTCTGAGTTCTCAGCCTTTAGCTGACAACCAAGATATGTCTACATATGTATAAATATATGTATATGTATACATATACATGTACACAAGATTTTATTTCAGTAACTAATTCCCGTTGCTTAAAGTATAACCTTGGGAGTAACCTAATTTTTAAGTGTAGTTCTCTGTTAAAAATTGAGGTCCCTCCAAACCTTTTTTTAAAATATCAATTGCATTATTTTATAAGTAGGCTACAATTATACAATAGAATACCCAAATTTTCTTCGCCAGCTTTGTTCTTTTCATTTGGTTTTGTTTTGTGTCTTTGGTTACAGAGCAACAATAGACTCATAGAATGAGCTGAGAAGTACTCCCTCTACAACTGCCTCAAATATTTATAGAGGAACTGCCATTGATTTTTAGTGTTTCACTTAATTTGCCAGTTAATCTATGTTATATTAGACTTTCCTGATGAAAGATTTTGTTTGACTTTTCCAACCTAATGTAATCTCACAAGTTTCAGATGTTCTATCTCTCTGAAGGCCAGCTTTGTCAACAGATACCCAAAGGAATTTGTCTATTCATGTAGGTCACCTAATTTGATGATACATCTTGCTTGTGTGTTCCCCTTAGGATCTTTGTTGTTTTAAATAACTAGCAATTTTTCTCTTTAGGAAATTAATTATTTGATTGTTCTTTCTCATTTTCTCAACGACTCTAGTGGTTTGCCAGTACACTGTTCTCTTTTGTTCTGTTGATTCAAATGTTTTACTATTCATTGTTTCAATAATCTTTGCTGTGATTTTTCAACCTCTCCTTTTAAAGAGTATGCTACTTAGTTCTATCCTCATTATCTATTTCCATACAGTGAAAGGTTATATTATCAATCTCAATTGCCTTGTCTGCACCAAAGGAGATAATGACAGCCACAAAGGATGTCCTGATTTGTTTGTATTGCACTTTATTATCAGAATGTGTTTTGTCTCTTTCTCCTTGATATATAGTATTTTCAAATGTTCCTCTTGATTTCCCCCCTTTGTCTCATTGGCTGTTTTAGAGCATGTTGTCTATTTTTGTATATTGTTGATTTCTATATCATCCCACTGTGATATGAGATTTTTGAATTAATTCAAGATTTTGAAATTTACTGGGGTTGTTTTCATCTGACTGTGTTCTAATGCGCAAACCAAGGATTTTGTTTTGTGCATTAGAGAAGAATATGTGCCCTGTTCTTACTAGAAAATATCCTTGAGTTAGAGAGATGACTAAGCATCTAAAAGAATTTACTGTTCTTACAGAGGACAACATTTCAGTTTGCAGGAACCCACATAGCAGGTCACAGCCCTCTGTAACCCTAGCTTCAGGGAATCTGATGCCCTCTTCTGGTCTCTTCTGGGCCAGGCACACATATGTCTCATGGACAGGCATATATATGCAGGACAAAAATTCAAGACATATAAAATAATTTTTAAAATAAATTTAAAGAATATATATTCCAAATAGTTCTGATTAGATTATAGTGTTGATGGAGATGATAATGGATATGGATAGTCTTCTCATTCTATAAAGGCAGAATTTAAGTCTTAAGTTATTATCTATAACTTCTTTAAATTCTTTACATTTTTTTCATATTTTTATTTCATATTTGTTGCATATATGGTGTATTTCTTACATCTTCTCTGTGAATTAACTGTTTCACATATTTTAAATAATGTAATTGTAAAGTCTGATAAACTCAAAATTTCCAATGGTTATGTACAGTCTTTAATCTTCTGTGAAATTTTTAATACAAAATCAGCTTCTTATATCGACAACCACAACTGTCTATTTTACTTCTAACATGATCCTTAAAGAAACATATGGTCAAATACCCTACAGAGTAAATTCCACACTGCATTGTCAGGCATTCCTTCAAAACATTTCTCCTCGCTTGTCTTTGACAACTATTTCATCTCTCTTTGTGTCAGTATCTGATTCACTTGTCTAGAAGGTGAGGACTCTGTCATTCATCCCTAGATCTCTAAATGTAGATGAATCTTCTACATTTACTTGGAGATGCAGTCAGGGAACCCAGAAGGTGACTGTCTCACTTCCACATCTATATACTGCACCCCTTCTCCTCCAATTTGAGTTTTCAGAACATTTGATCCAAAACCCAAAGCTAATAACTCCTGCCAGCAAAGAATAAAAAGTCATATCATTCAATGATCACTCCCCAAAACTTTCTTCTCACTTAGTGCAAGGAAAGGTAGGGACTTTGGCACACAGTAGAACCAGAGGAATCTGTACTCTCTCTGCATTTAGATGAAAATAGGAGAAGCATCACCTTCATGATTGTGGGAAGCAGCAGCCAAGATGGCGCCCTGGCTCAATGCCAAGTCCCATGATTCCCTGCTTGTTTACCAAAAACCTGATTATGCACACCTGAATGATCATGCGCTGTGCACCTGCATGATCACACACTTTGCACCTGCATGATCATGTGCTATGCACCTGCGTTCCAATCATTTCAACCACTATATAAAAACACAGGGGTTCATTCCTCCCAGCAAGGGACAGGGAAGTATTGAAGATAATGTCTACAAAACAACAATCCTGCAATGACAGGTAACAACCAATCAAAATCTATTAGCTCTCTGTACTTTTAGTTTTTCAGTAGCAGTGATTTTGAGCCTCCATCAATGATGTAAACTACATGGATAGATTATAATAGCTGAATGAAATTTAAAGGGCTCAATTGACTGGGGACACAGAATAACAGACACAGATCTTATTGCCACTCCTGCTAAGTTCTGTCTAGATACATGCCTTCTGAAAGAGTTATATGCTTCATTACGAAAAGCATGCATCCATAACAAATACAAAATGTACAGACATTTGCTGCATTTTATACATATGTGTGTGTATGTCTGTGTTTGTGTGTTTGTGTGTGTGTCTGTGTAATCAAATTTCAATCAGAAATATCAATAATAACTAAAAGAGTCATTCTATCAAATCCAGTACTACAGAGGGACAAAAAACAAAACAAAACAAAACACCACATATTTCTTATCATATAACCAGATCTTCAACCTTAGCATGGAGCATTCTGACACTGTACTTACACAGCCCTAAAATTATAGGCTGCAAATATCTAACTTAACTTAAGACACTTCCCTTCAGGACATCTCTCCCAAATGACAACTCCCACCTGATTATTGAAGGTCTCTGAATACAATATAAAGTGAAAGCTAATGTGTCACTTACTTGGGGTATTGGCTGAACAGGTTTGTCCAGTAAACCTCCCACATAGACTGTGTTGGGAAACAGGGGACGAGCAAAATCCAAGGCAAAGTCAGAGTTGACAAACCACAGCTCAGCTTTCAGTAGAAGTTCAGACAACACTGGCCGAGAGCCTTCTGCAAAATGCTCCTGGATAGCACTGTCATATTGAGAAAGGATTTCCCTTTGCTTCATGGAGAAATCAAAGAACATCAGAAAGTTCTTCACTCGGCCCCAGAAGTCCATTTGATCAGTAAGACCGGAACCATACACTGGAGCATAGGACAGGGGGGCGCTTGGTAACGCAAAGTCTATGTAGCTAAATTGACAGGGAAGAAAGGACACAAATCTTTTCCCAAGCTTTTCAACAGTCAGCAAAGCACAGATGTCTACTGAATCAATAAGTACTAGGTCAAAGTTCTCATCTTTTAAGAACTCCATGATGTCCTTTCTGCTTAATAAGTGACTACATAAGTCCCCAAAGTATCGATGAATCTTTAGAAGGGTGTTATGTTCAGACCTGTAATAAACAAACAAATAAATAAAAACATGAGAAATATTTTGAGGAGCTTTTTCACACTATTTAGAATGATGCTGTGCATAATTCCCAAAGGATATTTTGCTTATTTTGAAACAATTTAGTATTTAACATTAGATATAGGATCCTCACTTATGGATAGTATTAAATATTTGCTAATGATATTTTTAGAGTATGAAAGCATATGAATACAAAAATTAAACAAGCTCAGGCGAGATTGCCATTCTCTCTCTGGTGACTCTCTAAGGCAGGGGTGCACAGGTAAACAGGTAGAAGCCCTTGAAGAAGAACGTTAAAAATCCCTTAAAGAATTACAGGAAAACACAACCAAACAGGCGAAGAAGTTGAAAAAAACCGTCCAGGATCTAAAAATGGAAGTAGAAACAATAAAGAAATCACAAAGGAGACAACTCTGGAGATAGAAATCCTAGGAAAGAAATCAGGAGCCATAGATGCAAGTATCACCAANAGAATACAAGAGATGAAAGAGAGAATCTCAGGTGAAGAAGATTCCATAGAAAACTTTGATACAACAATCAAAGAAAATGCAAAATGCAAAAACACCCTAACCTAAAACGTCCAGAAAATTCAGGACAAAATGAGAACACCAAACCTAAGGATAATAGGTATAGATGAGAATTAAGATTTTCAACTTAAAGGGCCAGTAAATATCTTCAACAAACTTATAGAAGAAAACTTCTCTAACCTAAAGAAAAAGAGGCCCATGAACATGCAAGAAGCCTACAGAACTCCAAATAGACTGGACCAGAAAGAAATTCCTCCCAACACATAATAATCAAAACACCAAATGCACNAAACAAAGAAAGAATGTGAAAAGCAGTAAGGGGAAAAGGTCATGTAACATATAAAAGCTGACCTATCAGAATAACACCTGACTTCTCCTCAGAGTCTATGAAAGCCTGAAAATCATGGAAAAATATCATAAAACCATAGGAGAACACAAATGCCCAGCAAAACTCTCAATTACCATAGATGGGGAAACCAAAGTATTCCGTGACAAAACCAAGTTCACACAATATCTTTCCATGAATCCAGCCCTTCAAAGGATCATAAAGGGGAAACTCCAACACAGGGAGAGAAACTACACCCTAGAAAAAGAAAGAAAGTAATCTTTTAACAAACCTACATGAAGATAGCCACATGAACAGAATCTCAACTCAAACAACAAAAATAACAGGAAGCAACAATTACTTTTCCCTAGTATCTCTTAATATCAATGGACTCAATTCTCCAATAAAAAAAAAATGACATAGATGAACAGACTGGATATATAAACAGGACCCAACATTTTGCTGCGTATAGGAAACCCACCTTAGGAACTAAGACAGACAATACTTCAGAGTAAAAGACTGGAAAACAATTTTCCAAGCAAATGGTCCCAAGAAATAAGTTGGAGTAGACATTCTAATATTGAATAAAATCGACTTTCAACCTAAATTTNTAAAAAAACACAAGGAGGGACACTTCATAATCAAAAAAGGTAAAATCTACCAATATGAACTCTCAATTCTGAACATCTACTTATTATTTAATTCTCAAAGCACTCAATGTTATTAATATGTTTGATATATAAAATACATTCAAATAATAAAAATTTAAAGAAAAAAAGAAATAATTCTGCAGATAGATAAACATAAACCTATAATTCAAACACTCCGGAAATGGAAATAGGAGGATGAAGAGTTTAAGGTCACTCTTAGGATTGTGGTTTTGAGGCCAGCAATGCCTGGGCCAAATAAAATTGGGACTCACTTAGAGAAAAATGATTTCTAATATGTTTTATGGAAAGAGGCCCTGTAGCCTGAATTATTGTTTCTGTTCTGTTTAAAGATACACAGCCATTAGGTTTACTTCCTATGGAAACCATATTGCCTTACACAAAATAAAGTATGCTATTTAATTAAAAGAAGGAGATACGTAGAAAGTTGTTTCCATACTCCTCCATTGCTGGTGGGATGGCAAGCTGGTACAACACTCTGGAAATCAGCCTAGCCATTCTTCAGATAATTGGACATAGTACCTGATGACCCATACGTACGACTCTTGGGCATATGCCCAGAAGATGCTCCAACATATTATTGGACACATGCTCCATTATGTGGAGCTGGAATGAACCCAGATATCCTTTAAAAGAGGAAT
>NW_018393194.1:13890-20455 GCF_900095145.1 Mus pahari
TAACCTGAGCATCTCCCCTTAGTAAAAGAGACTATGACAAACATGCATGGTCTTCTTCTCTTTCTTTATTCCCATTTCTCTCTAGGTTTGTGATCCCCCTCAAGGACCATGAAAGAAAGTGTCCTGCGGGCCAGGGCATAAAAATATCAACCAACCATACCCCCCACCCCAGAACTTCCAGGGACTAAGCCATCAGCAAAGGAATGCATATTCCTCCAGTTGCACATGTAGGAAAATCCTCATAGAAGCTGGGGGAGGATGTGATAGGGTGTTTCTGAGAAGGAGGAAAACATTTGAAATGTAAATAAAGAAAAATCAAAAAAAAGGAAACCTGTTTGTGTTGTAATGAGATACAGAAAGGTAGTGGATCTAATGAGTAGAGGGAGAGGAAACTGTAACCACTATATATATAGTCAGAAAAAATTTTTACTTTTTTTTTCTTTTTCCCTTTTTGATGTTTTTCTTCATTAGTTTCCTCTCTGAAAATCCCCTATACCCCTATCCTGCTCCCCAACCCACCCACTCCCACTTCCTGGTCCTGGCATTCCCCAATACAGGTCCATAGAATCTTCACAAGAACAAGGGATTCTCCTCCCATTGATGACCACCTAGACCATCCTCTGCTACATATGCAGCTAGAGACACAAGCTCTGGGGTACTGGTTACTTCATATTGTTTTTCCTCCTATAGGGCTGCAGACCCCTTCAGCTCCTTGGGTACTTTCTTTAGCTCCTTCACTGGGGACCCTGTGTTCCATCCAAGAGAAGACTGTGAGCATCCACTTCTATATTTGCCAGGCACTGGCATAGCCACACAGGACACAGGTTTATCAGGGTACTGTCAGCAAAATCTTGTTGGTATATTTAATAGTGTCTGGTTTTGGTGGTTATTTATGGGATGGATCCCCAGTTGAGCCACCCTCCAGATGGTCATTTCTTCAGTCCCTACTCCACACTTTGTCTCTGTAACTCTTTCCATGGGTATTTTGTTCCCCTTTCTAAGAAGGAACAAAGTATCAATACTTTGGCCTTCCTACTTCTTAAGTTTCATGAGTTTTGCCAAAGGCATCTTGGGTATTCTAAGTTTCTGGGCTAATATTCACTTATCAGTAAATGCATATCATTTGTGTTCTTTTGTGACTGAATTACCTCACACAGGATGATATACTGCATATCCATCCATTTGCCTAAGAATTTCATAAATTCATTGGTTTTCATAGCTGAGTAGTAATCCATTGTGTAAATGTACCACATTTTCTGTATCCATTCTTCTGTTGAGTGGTATCTGGGTCCTTTCCAGCTTTTGGCTATTATATATAAGTGTGCTCTGAACATAGTGGAGCATGTGTCCTTATTACAAGATAGAACATGTTCTGGGTTTATGATCAGGAGTAGTATTGCTGGATGTTCTGGTAGTACTATGTCCAGATTTCTGAGGAACTGCTAAACTGATTTCCAGAGTGGTTGTACTAGCTTGCAATCCCACCAGCAATGGAGGAGTATTCCTCTTTCTCCACATCCTCGCCAGCATCTGCTGTCACCTGAAATTTTGATCTTAGCCATTTTGACTGGTGTGAGGTGGAATCTCAGGGTTGTTTTGATTTGCATTTCCCTGATGACTAAGGATGTTGAACATTTTGTCAGGTGCTTCTGAGCCACCTGGTGTTCCTCAGTTGAGAATTCTTTATTTAGCTCTGTACCCCATTTTTTAATAGGATTATTTGGTTTTCTGAAATAAAACTTGAGTTCTTTATATACATTGGATATTAGTCCCCTATTGGATTTAGGATTTGTAAAGATCTCCCAAAAAGTTGGTGGCCTTTTTGTCTTATTGACAGTGTCCTTTGCTTTACAGAAGCTTTGCAATATTGAGGTTTCATTTGTCCATTCTCGTTCTTACAGCACAGGCCATTGCTGTTCTGTTCAGGAATGTTTCCCCTGTGCCCATATGTTCAAGGTTTTTCCCCACTTTCTACTCTATAAGTTTCAGTGTCTCTGGTTTTCTGTGAAGCTCCTTGATCCACTTAGACTTGAGCTTTGTACAAGGAGATAAGAATAAATCAATTCTCATTCTTCTACATGACAACTGCCAGTTGTGCCAGCACCATTTGTTGAAATGTTCTCTATTTTCCACTGTATGGTTTTAGCTCCTTCGTCAAAGATCAAGTGACTATAGGTGTGTGGGTTCATTTCTGGGTCTTCAATTCCATTCCATTGATCTACCTGTCTGTCTCTGTACCTGTGCCATGCAGTTTTTATCACAATTGCTCTGTAGTACAGCTTGAGGTCAAGGATGATGATTCCACCAGAGATTCTTTTATTGTTGAGAATAGTTTTGAAATGTAAATAAAGAAAATATCCAATAAAAAATAGAGGAACCTTGTTTGTGCTCTAATGGGATAGAAAGTTAGTGGATCTAGTAGAGAGGAGCAGAAGGAGAGGAAACTGTAATCAGAATACAGTATGTGAGAAAAAAATTTAAGTTCAATGAAAGGGAAGATAAAAAGAAAGCTTTTAGGCAAGTTTAATAGGAAAGGACCTAGAATAAGACACTCATGTACAAGGGAGTTTGAAGGGGAAATCTCTGGTTTCTCTAACAACTCAGGTGTGTGACATGATGTTTTTCTTGAAGCAGTTTTATAAGAACATGTTTTGCTGAAGCAGACATATTAGAAGATGTTTTGCTAAAGCAGTCATGTGGGAGGGCATGCAATGCTTTTCTGGAGCAGACACTTGAGAGGGCACAGGATATTTAGAAAGAATATAAATATAACCCCACAGAAACGCAAGGAGGCTCTTGTGTTGGTTCATCCTGCAATGCTTTGCTGGTTTTCGCTGATATTCACTTGCCATAACTTCACAAAGAGAAACATGCCAAAGAACATCTCATGGTATTCTGGCTGCTGCCTGACACCTCTTAGGACTCACGCTGATTCCTCAGAGCCTTGAGGTTTCTTGTGGGTCAAGCTGCTGCTACTGATTTGGGTTTGGTGTTGCTGATTGGACTGGACCACCACTACTGATTTGTGTTTGGAATCGCCCTAAAGGATGAATTCTAAACAAGTCTACATTGTCTTATTAGCCATCTTTCTTCCCTATATTTTATGAGAGGAATAGGAGGGAGGATGTAGCATCTATGAGTCCTTTTAAAAGTATGTTTTGAAAACTCTAAGCTTACAGGTATTACCTCTATTTGTGAATTTACATAAGAAGGTGACAAAGTACATTGAAGAAGATGCCTCTCCTTTCCCTGAGTAGAAAAGTTGAAGTGACAGTACTGGCACAAATGACTGGAAACTTGTTGACAGGTAACTGGTAGATAATAAGGTCTAAAGGCACAGTTCCCACTTTCTAGAGAATTATTCCAGTCCATCATTTATTTAGCTATGAGTCAACTACCATGCACAATCCAAACACATCCATCCCTATATCCATCAGTTCACTCAGTCATCCTTTCCCTTAAGCTCACTCAAAGCATGATGAATCCATCCTCTACCAACTTGTAAGTCTTGATTAGCAATAGTTTGGTTCAAAGAAATGGAACAAATTACCTGCCATAAGTCATTTCTTCCTTAAATCGATGCCTAAGTTCATCAAATTTCTTTTCCTGATCTTCAGGTGGACGCCAATTAATAACCTGGTATGATGGCTTTTCCTTTCTAAAATCTAAGAAAAGACCAATTGAGTAAAATTTAAATTTATCACAATATTCCACACAGTATTATGGCAATAAGAATAATTAATTAATATTACATCTTTGTGCAAAATTTGATTTGTTTTCCAGTGGGCTTGTAATTCTTTTAATCTACTCAATTCTGTATTCTAATCATATTTATTGATACTTTACAATAAATCAAGAATTTTTATACAGTCTAAATAATGAAAAATTCTAATAATGCCTATCAGTTAAAGACATAGCTACCATTTTTTCACTTTACAAGTAAGAAAACACAGAAGTAAATATTCTAAAATGATGTAATTCAGCAACTTTGGCACCATAGTGAATTAGAGTTTCTGGTTAATTACAAGTGAGTTTGATTGCAGTTCTCTATGTTTCAAAGAAATATCAAAATGAAATATGTGAAGTATAATTTTTTGTTTGTCTTTTAATTGATATTCATTTCATATTTGTGGTTGGTTGGTTGGTTTGTTATTTGTTTTGTGATAGAGTCATGTTCTAACTTTTGATTGACTTTCAATTTACAAACCTAATTCTTGAAGCTGCCAAGCAATTGGATTACAAGTATGTGATACACAAGCAGGTTTTACCTTTGTTTGTTTGTTTGTTTGTTTGTGTAAATGCAAAGTTTCTACTCACAGTCAAGATGCTAAGTCAAAAAGAAAAATGAAAGGAAGGAAGGAAGGAAGGAAGGAAGGAAGGAAGGAAGGAAGGAAGGAAGGAAGGAGAAAATGTCTGCCAAGCCCCACCTGGCCTGTCTGGTCTTCCCTTATTACTCACTCACAATCAACAGTATGCGTTCACTTTGAGGTTTCACTTCTTAAAATTTCAAGACATATCTCTCATCTTAAAGAAGAAAAAACTCAATTCATCCTCTCTTGCTATTGATGAGAATTTCAAGTCAAAATAAGTAGACCTAAACTCTCTAGTTAGGATCGTCAAGTGATCCTAACTAGAGAGTTTCAATCATTTGTGTTTGAAGACTGACTATAGGGTTGGGAACATACTTTCATTGTTCATGGCTCATCTGACAAAGTCCCACCCTCACTTGGTGTCTCAGACTCAGTCATAATTGGAGATTCCAGCACCAACTGTGGCTGACTCTCCTCAGTGGAAGGCCTCCAATCTGCTCATCTGCCAGGCAGTGCTAATATAAAGTATTAGAATGGATCCCCCACATAACACAACATACAGGTGAATGAATCCAACTGGATGCTTATGCCCACACATCACAGACACCAATCACCCAGAATCCTGAAAAATGCCCTTTCTATGCCTATTGATTACACATCTGCAGATTTTTTAATGCTATTAAAATGTTCCATGGGGGGGGAATAACACTCAAAATTTACATGAGTGTGGCAATTCTTTTTAATGATGTTGGTTGGGTCTCTCTGGGGAAAGTTGTAAATATAAGAAACTCTTAAAGACACCCACCATTGTCAAGAGAAATGAATCAATAACCAAAAAGATATTAGGAGAGAGGTGGGGAACAGCTAAACAAAGCTAAAGAATATACAGGAGACATAGTTCAGAAGCTAATTTTTAAAAAAAAAAAAAGAAAAGAAAATCTCAAATGGCCAGTGAGATGGCTCAGCAGATTAACACACTCACTGCCAAGGCTGGTGGCCTGAGTTTGAACCCTAGGACTCAGATGCTGGAAACTCCTGCAGGCTGTCCCTTGATCTCCACACATAAGCATGCGCACACACATACACGCATTCAGTAAATGAATTTGCTGTCAAAAACATTCATAAAACATGTTTTAATTTTTTTAAATAGAGGTTTCATGCATACTTAGATAATGTTGATCTCAGAAGTCAAGAGTGATTGAACAAAAAGCCCCGGTGCGAATGTGGGACACATTCCTGTGAGTTGTTGATCTGGAGGCCAGTGAAGCCCTCAAGACAGAATAGGCATTAGCCACTGCTCTTGATTGCCCAGCAGAACTTGATCACATCACTGAGGTCACCACAGACTTTGGTTATAAGGCTGAACAAACTTAAACTGGAAGTGTACTCAGAACTTCCTTCCTTCAGGCTGGAAGATGCTACACAGGGGACAAAATTAATCAATGATCTACATAAATGACGGGCCTTCCAGGTTACAATAGTAGCCTGCAGGGAAAATGTGCCCAGAGTTATGGTGATGATCTTCCACCTTCTGACTGGATTTAAAGCCTGTTGTACAGGGGAAAAAATAGTACCAAGTACTGTAAACTTCTTCATAAGCCCATGGCTGGGGGGGGGCATGTTTTGAATGGAAGAAATTACTACTTTCTTTAACTAAACGAATATGGTTTTCAAACCACCTTATAGATATTTATGTTTATACCTGAGTATTTTAAGTGTTGCTCTCGACATTCATTATAGAATTTCTGTGTGTAGCCAACTGCAATAAATGCAAAGAACCATGTCTGCTCCATATGCTGAGAACATTCCGTGCCCAGCTCTATCTGCATCATACTTTCCAGGGCTCAGGCAGCATAGCACAGGAGGGGATGAGAATCAGAATAGAGCTGGATGGAGGAGAAATGGGACGCAAAACACTACTTCTGAACATGCAATTGCTGTGCCCTCATTAGAGCTATGATTCCCTGCACTGGAGCTGACTTCCAGACACGATGAGGAATGGCTCATCCAACTCTGCCATTCTTGGGAAACTACAGCTAAATGTCCATGGATGCTGAGGGGGGCAGTCTTTGTCATCAGTAGTTTGACCACTAGTGAGCTTCCTAAACTTCAAAGGATAGTCCTATTCACATGCTTGAGCAAGTGGTTATGTAACTAAAATACAGTTGTTCTCTCTCTCTCTCTCTCTCTCTCTCTCTCTCTCTCTCTCTCTCTCTCTCTCTCTCTCTCTCTCTCTCTCTCTCTCTCTCTCTCTC
>NW_018393194.1:20527-33306 GCF_900095145.1 Mus pahari
AGAGAGAGAGAGAGAGAGAGAGAGAGAGAGAGATGAATAATGGCTTGGGAGAAAATTGCAAAAAAGAAGTAAAATAGACAAGAGGTAGAGAGCTTAGAGGAGTAAGGGTAGTGGTATGAACAGAATGCTTTATATGTTTGTATGAAACTGCATATAAAGACCTTCAGGCACTATAAACCTAGCTATCAACCTAGAAAAAAAGAGCTTTTAGACAGTGGTGCGTGGATGAGTGTGTGTGTGTGTGTGTGTGTGTGTGTGTGTGTGTGTGTGTGTATGTCCATGTCTGTGTGTCTGTGTGTATACAAATCATTCACAATGGGTTATTTTTTAACCAAATAAAACTATACATAGCCTGAACACTATCTATAGGAAACTAAATAAGTTATTGGTGACCATGTACACAAGACGATATGACAAAGAAATATCATGAATTATTCACAAACAGAATGAATGTTTACATGATATCTAAAAGAATATCTAATTTATGGTAGCATTCATGTAAAGTCAAGAAGATACAAACTAACATAGTAACATTATATGTTGACCACCAATGCCTCCTAGGAAGTAAGATCGCCAAGAAAAAACATCATGAAGAGCTAGGGAGGAGAAATCTTCTGTGATCATAAAAATTCACAGTTTTTAGATATTTAAACACTGATATCCATGTATGTACAACTGATTTATTTATGATGAATTTGTCAATAGTAACCCAGTAAATTACTTTGCAAAATGAAATAATAAACAGATCTTGCATTTTACATGACTAAAAACCCAAACTATAAACACTGTGTAAAATGCTCTTTACACATTGTTCATTACGAGGGACAGGACACTTGGTACGCATTGGACTTTGTTTTCAGAATCCAGGTCATGGAGGAAGTATTCAAATCCATGTAGGCATTCATCCTGAGTGAGAAGAATGAATTCAGATTTTAGGAAGGACAAGAGAGCTGACAGGAATTTGCAGGCTAAGCCAGCAAGGACAGAGTAGTGCATGAGAGAGCAGAGTACTCTGTGAGACAAAGTCTGAAACTGAGATTTCCTAGAAAGAGGTCAATCCAACCTGGCCAATCCCTCCTCCTTTCAGCAGTGAGCTACAGAAACAGCCAAGTGGAGTGATGTCCAGAGGGTACACATGACCCCTCTCTATGCCCTTATCCCTGATTCAATTATTGATATTTTCAACACAGAAGAGAGTTAGTTGGCTGGAGACACTTCACATAGTAATTGTAACTCCTCTCTCTCTCTCTCTCTCTCTCTCTCTCTCTCTCTCTCTCTCTCTCTCTCTCTCATACACACACTCACTCTTTGTGTGTGTATGTTTCCCTTTGTCTGTGAATTCAGATATTTAAGGATAAACACACATTTTAATTTCCTTAGACCCAGTAGTAGTGAATTGATTTCACCTTACATAGTGAATGAAACTGTTATACATTGAGTTCTTCTGAACTAAAGTGAACTATGCTTTTAGGGAAAGGAAAGCCTGCATTCTAATCTGGAAAATGATCTCTGAATGAGGGACTTCATCACATTTATCTATCTGTTTTTTGTTTTTTTATTTTTGTTTCTGTTTTATCTAATCTTCACAACAATTAAGAACTAGCCTGCTGGAAGGGATAAAGGTTGTCTGGTAATCCAGAACACTTATACAAACATGTCCTGGCCTGATTATTTGTATAAAATCACTAAGGATCAGTGGTGTTATTGGAATCATCCCACCAAAACAAGAACATTTACTTGAGGTATATGCATGATAGGAAGTAAGGTATACACGTATTAATATGTTGCTCAGTTATTAAAGTTCCTGTCTAGTGTATACAAAGTTTTACACTGGATGCTGAGAATCAAGTTTTTTGGCACATATATATAATCTAAGAACTCAGGCAGTGGAAGAAGAAAGATAAGAAAAATAAATGTTATTATTTACTATAAAACAAATTTGATGCCACCCTGGGATACATGAGACCTTTTGTCAAATCAAATAAATAGATAAATAGGTAGATAGATAGATAGATAGATAGATAGATAGATAGATAGATAGATAGATAGATAGAGACAGACAGACAGACAGACAGACAGACAGGCAGACAGACAGACAGATAGACAAGTTAATTTAAAATGAGTCTAAGGATGCTTGTTATAGGAAGGAAAAGAACTATAACTTCCAACCATTAAACCCTCCTTCCTGGCACTAATCCATTACGTGCAATTATGTATAAACCCAAGAAATAGTTAATCCTTCAAAATACATCATATAGTTTTTCAGGTTGAATAATCACAGAATGAAAGTGACCAATACAGCTAATTAATGTTTAAATGGTTTAATGCAGAGCTTCAATTTAAGGTGAGGAGAAATAATCTTATACTGTTATTTCTGCATTCATAAACCCACTCAAATTCTACTAAAAATAAGAAGAAAGAATAAATCATTACTGCATCTAAAGTGTTCGGAACTAATGGATGTTGAAAGGACCTCTGAGTTGGGTGTGGATGGTGACTCATGCCTCTAATCCCTAAAGCTGAGATGCTAAAAGAAGAGCACTCCCCTAAGTTTGAGAACAACCCTGGCAATATAGCTGAGCTCCAGTGAAAGCCTGGACCTATCTCGGAAAAGTGAACAAAAATAAAAGAATAATGAAAGAAAAGAACACAAGAATGGAAGCAAAGAGGACGCCATTGTAGGGTAGCAAGAGAAAAAAAAGAGAAAGAAGAAATGAAAGACAAGATACTTTAGGATAGCAAGATGAAAAACCTAACACTAAAGAGTGCCAGGTCTACAAATGTGGGGGATTTTGGTGGACTGTTTTGTGCATAGCTTATTAAAGGAACAGAGTCTATAGCCTTGAGCAATGTATCAAACATTGTGAAACAAGCTAAAGGGGCTGAGCATGAACTGCATCTATGAAGTCAAAGTGTGAAGACAAATTAAATGTGTGGGAAGATATCCAGTGAATAAGGAAATCATGTTTTCTGAGCTTCTGTGCCTTAATCTATCAGCAGGATGATGATCAGTTTGGTTATGAGTCTCCATATTTTCTAAATTAAATAGGAACTTCTGATATCGCTGTAGAGAGTTTTGGGGAACTACTGATTTTTAAGATCATGAGATCATCTCAGTCATGCATATTAAACATTGGACTCAAATATGAAGGTCACTAGAAAGTATTTCTTAAAATGTAGGTCTCATTGAAAACTAGAAACTGATTTATGTGTCAATGAATATAGAGAACTTTATGTAATTAGATTTGTAAACATGGTAGGATACATCTATTCAACACTACTTTCAGGCACACTTGACATAAGGACTTCTCACAATGATCAATAATTCTGAGTAGTGTTGACTATGAGCGACCCTCAAAAATGAGATATTGAATCTCTTTGTTGCCACAACAAAAATATCTGACATTTGTTAATTTATATTTTGAAATTTTTTATTGAGATGCCTCAGCAGTTCAAAGTGTGTACTACTCTTGCAGAGAACTCATATTCAGTTCCCAACAACCACACCATGCAGGTCACAACCACCTGTTAACTCCAGGTCTGAGTGATGCAATCATGTCTTTTGGCCTCCTTGGATACATGTACTCACAGGCAAAACCTCACATACCATCACATCCAAATATACATAAATTGAAAATAAAAACCTCTAAAAAATATTTTGCTCATAGTTCTAAAGATTGACAACCAAAGACTGAGCAGAGTCACCTGAATACCCTTTCATGGGTTCTCACTGCATCACAACACAAAATTGTCATGTGTGGTTACAAAGGTCACAAGACCAAAGAGAAAAAAGAGGCCAGGGAAAGGGAGGTTCATTCTTTCCTAAACACCTACCCATCTGAGAGCTAATCCACCCCTGGGAAGACAATATAACTCCCTTCCAAGTGTTTACCATCATAGGACAGTCAGATTGTACTAGGCCTGCCTCTTATAGATCAATAATTATTCAACACATTACATCAAAAACCCTGATTCTAGCATATTAATGTTTGGGGTGTAATCATAACCAACCTATACCTGGAAGTAAGTAAATTACAGAAGTATATCATATGAGGCCAAGACTACATAGTCTAATGAGATCCATAAAACTTACACACACACACACACACACACACACACACACACAAACACATTCACACACCACAATTTAACTCTCAATAAGGCCAAATACAGAACTTTGTCAAACAGTTCTATACAGAAGTCATCATTTATTATTTAAGTAATTTATTATAACAATTGATTTTAAAGATACCTGGGATATCATCACTTTCATAAAGAAGTTTGGTCACATTGTGGCCACCTCCATGAAGAACTTGTGACACACGGCTTATCATTATATAATGACTTCCACCTAGAAAGAATACGTAAGATTTATTTATTTATTTATTTTGTGAACATTAAGGAAAATGGTTCTGATTGCCATAGATAGCTGGCATAAAGAAATCCAAAACTAAGTGTCAAAGCACAGAATGCTTCAGGATGCTTCGATGGAAACCAGCTCTTCCATGCCCCCAATTACATTGTAGGTAACACCCAAGACAGGACCCAGAGCTTTGGCCAATAGTGATCTTTCACCAAAGATCTGAGGGTCATGCCTGGAGAAATGGCTTGGCAGTTAAGAGTGCTTGCTGTTCTCACAGAGGACTTGGCTTAAGTTCTCAGAAGTCAGTCACATGATGGCTCACCACCATATGAAACTCTTGTTCCATGAGTTCCAACCCTTTCTTCTAACCTTCGCAGGCTTTCCATGTGCATAATACACTAACACACATGCAGGCAAAAACTCATATGTAAAAAAATAAATAAAATCCTTTTTAAAATTTAGACATTCTTCATCTTATGGTGCTTGTATATGTTCCACTGTTTCCTTCCTTCACTGCCATCACTGTGCTCCAAAAAATTTCTCTAATCATGGAAAATATATCACGATATGATGGGCAATATCTTTCCCTGGAATTTTATCTTATTGCTGAGGACAGAGATGCAGTATCTAAAATAATAGGAAAAGAAATTTTCATAGAAACAGAGGGTATGTATCCCCCACTTAAGAAGTTTCTCTTCATGAACCTGAGTTTATGCCCTTTTGAATAAATTTATCTAAAATCATTATGAGGTTTAAATGACCCTGAATTAGTCACGAAAAACTCCAGATGCATGAAAAACTGAGGCAGTATGATTCTGCAGCAACCCTGGGCTGCTAAGTAAGAGAATCCTCGGGAAAGGAAAAAGTATCATCACACCAAAGTCTTCTCCTCAGCCACAATGTCTTTAGGACATTTGTTTTGAGCCCAGAACTGAAGCAGAGAAAGATACATTAAGAAAAGCAGAAATAGAAATTGTAAACAAAAGCTGAGAGGTCGGGGTGTTTGGGACCTGGAAGAACCATAGTAATTAAGTTGGGGCAGAAAAGTCAGGGAAACTGAAGGTATCTGCTGAGTGGATCACTCCTTCCATCCCCATTTGTGTTGTCTGAACACAGCACAGACAGAAGCCACCACACCTGGGGGGTCCTGCTCCTGCTCTCAAGAGACTGAGAAGAGGGAGTGCCCAGTGAGATGGCTCATGAGCAATGTATGAGTTTCTTGCAGAAAAATGCTGAGGACTTCTAACTGCACAAACTCAGCCAACAGGCACAGAAAAAAAAAAACATGGTAAAGTATCAAGATCTGGGGACCTTACCATTATTAAATCTTCTGTGCAAGCACACACACACACACACACACACACACACACACACACACACACACACACACNACACACACACACACACACACACACACACACACACACACACACACTCACAAGAAAAGAAACCCAACACCAAGTTAGAAATGCCTAGAGTAGGAGAAATAGTCTTCCCTAGGGATGATCATACCAACTGGTGATCCAATACAAAACAGTCATCCCTAAAAATATTATACAGACTGATTTGGTTATATTTACTAATAAATGTTTATATGCATGAACATCTGTGCATGTAGCAACAATTACTGAAAAAGTGGCCCTAGAATTGAAAGAGAACAAGGAGACGTGTTTGCAAAGGTATGGAGAGAGGAAGGGAAAGGGGAAATGGTGTAAATATATTATGATCTCTAAAAGGAAGTATTTTAAAAAGAATGTAGCATCAGAATTTTTTACACTAATATACAAGGCCCCACTCGAAAACTACTCCATAAGAATTTTTTTATGCAGCATTAGAAAGAGGCAGCCATGCCCTTGACTCTTGTGTGCCTCTAACAGGAACAGAGTAGAAGGCTCAAGCCCATGGCTGTAGTCTGTGTTTCTGTCCAGTGCTGAGATCCTCAGGCTCCATCCTTGAAAGTGCACTGAGGGTGGCACCCTGCCACTTGAGAGCAGCTGAGAACATTCACCCCATTATACAGTCACACTTTTAACATTTAACCTTCTATCATTCTAGACAAACAAAAAGTAAGTAACATGTGAGCCACAAAATACAGAATTGTGACACATATCTATCTTCAATATTGTTGAGGAAGCAGGAAAAGCACACCAGAGCCCATAGAACCCTTGAGAAGATGCACATCCATTCTCTCACTTTTACCTTGGTAGAAAATATTCCTAGTTTTCACCCCCTTAGAAATATAAGATAAGTCCCTGAATATGTTGCCCCTGTCACTGAAAATGTTCTAGAATGCTAGCGCTTAAGACTCAGGTAAATCTTTGACCCCAGTCCTGTATAATGATTACTTCTGCAGCACTTAAAAGAAAACTTTTGCTTTCCATAAATCATCATCTAGCTGACGTAGTTAGAAATAGTGAAGGGGGATGAGTGGAGGCTAACTTACTATTCATTGTTAAATCCAGAATGTCAATAGCTTTGCCATAAAACAACAGATAATTTGGCTTTTGGGTAATATCTATTATGAGTGAGTTATGATCACAGGTTAGAAATTAAGAGTTTGTGGTCCTTTGCAGATGTTTGAAGGTTACTTTTGCTAAAAATTTTTACCTGGCACAATGGGATAACCCTTTCATCACCTCTGCCATGCTATTATGCCTGTGTCCTTTCTTGCCCTAATTCTTGGGTTGTATTCTATTCAATTTTTAATCCAAACAAGTTGACCATTTGAAAAAGAATATTATCACAAAGCCTATATACAGCCTTCATGTAACCTGTTACCTGTTGGCACTAATGTGTATGTCTCCTAGCTAGCCCAGTCTTTTATTAGTGATCCATGTACATGAAGATGCTGTTATCATGAGCCCCAGACCAGGATGTTTGTGGTGTTAAGAGTAATATATCAGGTCCTGGAATAAGATGATGTCCTAGTGATGTATAAACTTTGAGGCCTGAGTGCTTATAAAGAAGGAGAACATCTTTTAAAAACCAAAATGTTTATGAAAGTTAGCCTCACCAGAAAAATCAAGAAATGTTCACTGCTCCCTTTGTTGGATCACTTTGACTGATCTGCCTCCCACCCACTCACGTCTAAAGCCCCAGTAGAGAAGCCTTTCTTACAAACTCCCCTCTGCCTCCTGCTGTTGTTTTCACATCACAGGATATCACCATCTACTGTTGCTCTCTCCCTTGGGTAGAGTCCTCTCTGAGCACAACTGTGCACACACTGCATAGCCCCTCCCCCAAATGTGGTCTACACCTAGATAGAACAATCTCATGCATGGTCAACTGTGTGCCATTTTCCTGAAACATGTTAACCCAGGCATCACATCTCACAAGACTCTATGTCCCAGCAAGAACTTACTCAGTGTAGATATAGTCAGGATTTTTGCAGCCTCCAAGAGAAGAACCTCAAGGAAAAAGAAGCTCATAAGAAGCCAACCCTGATATGGAGCCATCTGTAGAGCACATGGAGCCCTGGCACAAGTTGCACACCTAGAGAGCTATGCCCCACTACCGGATCCTGTAAGCCTCTGTCACAAAGCACTGTCTGTTGCCTCAAATGGAGTAAAGGGGAAAGATATTTTATATTCTTTTTCCAAATGCCCTTTTGCCCTTGGCCTTTTCTCTGCCAATCTCTTTCCAGCTGAGGCTGTTTCCTCCTCCTTAACTAGAGTTGAAAGAAAAACAGATGGAGAGTTAATGTGTAACTTGTTCTATAGCCAAAATATTTCTTTGCTGCCACAATATATCTCTAAAGTGGGAATGTAGGAACCTTGGGAAATCCTGTCAATGAGAGCATCTTAAATTTGAATATACCACGAACATTTTACAGGGGTAGTCATAAGCACTTAAGATGCTATTTTGTCCAAGATTCCTCTATTTCTTATTGCCATTATTGGAATTTATTACCCTGGGTACCAGTTTTAAAATCTCCTGTGATGTCAATCATAAATAAATCTTAGAGGAAAACACACAAGATTGTTGCTTCACATCTCTCACTAGTCACAGATGCATGAAAATGTGCTAGTCGCCAATATACCTGAAAGACAGAAGAAGAAGAAGAAGAAGAAGAAGAAGAAGAAGAAGAAGAAGAAGAAGAAGAAGAAGAAGAAGAAGAAGAAGAAGAAGAAGAAGAAGAAAAGGCTAAAGTTCCAGTTCTGAATGAACAGCATAAAACAGAATAGAACTATTCCACAATCCTTCCAAGAGCAAGCTCAGGACAAAGTCCAAATCTGTTTACTTGTAAATCAATACTGGAGGAAGGAGCAAACCGCCCAGTGCAGTTATCTTCATGATCCAGTATAAAACCAAACTGCTTTAACTAAGTTTCCCAGTACAAAGTTTCAAGCTACAAAGCAGGGAGAATCTGCCTCAGTACTTCCCAAGAATTCAGAATACAGCCTTGAATTCTGCTCTGCCCTGTAGCAGTGTATCTTGTGTCTCCAAGACTTTGCCTATGCCTGAATTTAAACATGATGCTCTGGTATAATTCACAGGCATACAACTGAAGAGACAAAAGAAGAAGAAATAATCTGAGAAAGACGACTGCATTATTTTTCCTCCCCTCAAAAAGAAATCAGTCAAACTTTTGTTCTCATACTTCTCAAATGTATTCGTGTAATGGTGAAACTTACTGTCAGTGACAATAGACTAAGGGATACTCAGACAGCTGTTAAAGAAGTCATCATTTGTTGCCAGGTGTGAGAGTCCTTCCAGGTGGAAGTAAATTTGGAATCATTGAAGAGAGTAAGGAAATCCCACAGTTATCCAAATTACCTAAGCACCATCGTATCCACTGATGTTCTACAAACAAAGGTGGATTCCCTCTCTATCGCTCAATCTCTCTCTCTCTCTCTCTCTCTCTCTCTCTCTCTCTCTCTCTCTCTCTCTCGCTCTCTTCCTCTCTCTCCCTCTCTCTTCTGAAATTCAGACACCCCTCTTCTCCTAGATTCAAACATCAGACTGCAGGAATAGTGAAATGCTTCAGTGCATGATGAGTTTGGGGACTTAAGTACAGATACCTAGATCTCACATTAAGAAACAAAAGAAAGTGGCTCAGGTTCCTTCCGGTCAGCACCAATGATGGGAAACCTTGGTTGTAAACTCTGCAGACAGTCTAACAGTCCGCATATGACTTTTCACTCCCCAGTTGTCCAAGCACACCAAGGATCTTAGGATAAATGCTGAGTAGAACTCAACACCTGATCAAACTTCTCCAGGAATGCCTGGGGCCAGCAGTAGCAGGGACACAGGAATCCCGCCCAACCACTGGCTTGGGTTCCTTCCTGTCTGCTCTGGTCTACCTTGGTTTCAAACTCAGGGGACAGCTCCATGGTCCCCAGAAGAGGTAACACTTCCAGGTGCACTAACAAGCCCAGGATTATAGGATCCCAGGATCCTAGTATCTTGGTCACACCAGGGTCTCAGGATCTCAGAGGAAGCTTGACTGCCAAGAACTCTGACACACCCAGAATCTCAGGATCACTGAATCACTGAATCACTGAATCACAGGACCACAGAGAAAGCTGGACTCTGAGGAGTTCTGCCTCAACTGGGATTACAGGAAGGACAGGCTCCAATCAGATGTACAGAGGGCAGGGAGCACTTGAGATAATCAGACAGCAGGAGGCAAGCATAAGAATAGAAGCAACAGAAACCAAGGTTACTTGGCATCATCAGAACCAAACTCTCCTACCATAGCAAGTCCTGGATACACCATCACAACAAAAAAAGCAAGATATGGATCTAAAGTCACTTCTCATGATGATGGGAGAAGTACAAGAAGGACATAAATAACTCCCTTAAAGAAATACAGGAAAAAACAGGTAAACACGTAGAAGCCCATAATGAGGAAACACAAAAATTCCTCAAAGAATTACAGGAAAACATATCCAAACAGGTGAAAGAATTGAATAAAATCATCCAGGATCTAAAAATGGAAGTAGAAACAATAAAGAAATCACAAGGAGAGACAACACTAGAGATAGAAAACCTAGGAAATAGGTCAGGAGCCATAGATACAAGCATCACCAGCACAATACAAGAGATAGAAGAGAGAATATCAGGTGCAGAAGATATCATAGAAAACATTGGCACAACAATCAAAGAAAATGCAAAATGCAAAAAAAGATCCTAAACCAAAACATCCAGGAAATCCAGGATACAATGAAAAGACCAAACCTAAGGATATTAGTTATAGATGAGAAGGAAGATTTCCAACTTACAGGCTCAGTAACTATCTTTAACAAAATTATAGAAGAAAACTTCACCAACCTAAAGAAAGAGATGCCCATGAGCATACAAGAAGCCTACAGAACTCCAAGTAGTCTGCACTAGAAAAGAAATTCCACCTGTCACATAATAATCAAAACACCAAGTGCACACAACACAGAAAGAATATTAAAAGCAATAAGGGGGAAAAGTCAAGTAACATATAAAGGCAGACCTATCAGAATTATACCAGACTTCTCACCAGGGACTATGAAAGCCAGAAGATCTGGGGCAGATGTAATACAGACCCTAAGGGAACACTAATGCCGACCCAAGCTACTATACCCAGCAAAACTCTCAATTACCATAGATAGAGAAACTAAGGTATTCCATGACAAAACCAAATTTGCACAGTATCTTTCCACAAATTGAGCCCTTCAAAGGATAATAAAGGGAAAACTCAACCACAAGGAGGGAAAGGATGCTCGAGAGAAAGCAAGTAATGCTTCAGCAAACCTAAAAGAAGACAACCACATGAACAGAATTCCAACTCTACCAACAAAAATAACAGGAAGAAACAATGACTTTTCCATAATATCTCTTAATATCAATGGACTCAATTCCCCAATAAAAAGTAATAAACTAGCAGACTGGTTACATATACAGGATCCAGCTTTTTGCTGCACTTGAGCAAACCACGTCAGTGAAAAAGACAGACACTACCTCAGAGTAAAAGGATGGAAAACAATTTTCCACACAAATGATCCCAAGAATAAGTTGGAGTAGCAATTCTAATACTGGATAAAATCAACCTTCAACTGAAAGTTATAAAAAAAAAAGAAGAAGAAGAAAAGGAGGGACACTCCATACTCATCAAATTTAAAACATACTAAGATGAACTCTCAATTTTAAACATCTATGCTCCAAATGCAAGGACATCAACATTCATCAAAGAAACTTTAGTAAAGCTCAAAGCACACATAGCACAACAAAATAATACTGGAAGACTTCAACACCCTACTCTCATCAATGGACAGATAATGGAAACAGAAATTGAACAAAGACACAGTAAACGAACAGAAGTTATGAAACAAATGGATTTAATGGATACCTATAGAATATTTTATTCTAAAAAAAAGAAAAGAAAAGAAAAGGAAATAACTTCTTTTCAGCACCTGATCATACCTTCTCCAAAACTGACATATACTAGGTCACAAAAAAGACCTCAAAAGATACAAGAAGATTGAAATAATCCCATGCATCCTGCCAGATCACCACAGACAAAGGCTGATCTACAATGACAACATAAATAACAGAAAGCCCACATACATGTGGAAGTTGAACAACACTCTACTCAATGATAACTTGGTCAAGGAAGAAATAAAGACGTTTAAGAGTTTAATGAAAATGAAACCAAAACATACCAAACCTTTTGGGACACAATGAAAGTACTCCTAAGAGGAAAACGCTTACCCCTTTGGAGTGTCTCCAAATAAAAACTGGAGAGAGCATACACTAGCTTCTTGACAGTACACCTGAAAGCTCTAGAGCAAAAAGAAGCCAATTCACCCAAAAGGAGTAGATGGCAGGAAATAATCAAAATCAGGGCTGAAATCAACCAATCAACCAAGTGGAAAAAAAAAAGAACCATACAAAGAATCAATCAAACCAGGAGCTGATTTTTGAGAAAATCAACAAAATAGAAAAATGCTTAGCCAGACTAACAAGAGGGCACAGAGAATGAACACAATTGGAAATGAAAAGGGAGACAAAACAATAGAAACTGAGGAAATCCAAAAAAATCATCATATCCTAATACAACAGCCTTACTCAACAAAACTGGAAAACCTAGATGAAGTGAACAATTTTCTTTTTTTTTTTTTTTGTAGTCTCTTTATATTTGTTTTTCCCTATATTACCTTATTTTTTCTTTTTTTATTTAATATTATTTTCTTCATTTACATTTCAAATGCTATCCTGAAAGTTCCCTATACCCCCACCCCCACCCCTGGTCCCCTACCCACCCACTCCCACTACTTGGCCCTGGCCTTCCCTTGTGCTGGGTCATATAAAGTTTACAAGACCAAAGGGCCTCTCTTCCCAATGATGGCCGATTAGGCCATCTTCTGCTACACATGCAGCTAGAGACTCGAGCTCAGGGGATACTGGTTAGTTCATATTGTTGTTGCACCTACAGGGTTGCAGC
>NW_018393194.1:34524-39054 GCF_900095145.1 Mus pahari
CTTTGCAATTTTATGAGGTCCCATTTGTCAATTCTTGATTTTACAGTACAAGCAATTGGTGTTCTGTTGAGAAATTTTTTCCCTGTGCCCGTATCTTCAAGGCTTTTCCCCCACTTACTCCTCTATCAATGTGAACAATTTTCTAAACAGATACCAGGTACCAAAGTTAAATCAGGATCAGATTAATGATCTAAACAGCCCCACATCCCATAAAGTAATAGAAACTATCATTAATAGTATCCCCCCACCAAAAAAAAAACTCCAGGACCTGATGGGTTTAATGCAGAGTTCTATGAAACCTTCAAAGAAGATCTAATACCAATATGCCTCAAACTATTCCACAAAATAGAAACAGAAGCTACTCTACCAAATTCGTTCTTTGAAGCCACAATTACTCTGAAATCTAAACCACACAAAGGCCCAACAAAGAAAGAGAACTCCAGACCAATATCACTTATGAATATTAATGCAAAAATACTCAATAAAATACTTACAAACCAAATCCAATAACACATCTAAACAATCATGCATCATGATCAAGTAGGCTTCATCCCAGGGATGCAGGGATGGTTCAATGTATGGAAATCCTTCAATGTAATCCACTATATAAACAAACTCATTGAAAAGAAAATATGATCATCTCATTAGATGTAGAGAAAACATTTGACAAAATTCAATACCCATTCATGATAAAAGTCTTAGAATGATCAGGAACTCAAGGCCCGTACCTAAACATAGTAAAAGAAATATACAGCAAATCATTAGCCAACATCAAACTAAATGGAGAGAAACTTGAAGCAATACCAAAGAAATTAGGGAAACAATACCCTTCACAATAGTCAAAAAATATAAAATATCTTGGTATGACTCTAGCTAAGCAAGTGAAAAAATCTGAATGATAAGAACTTTAAGACTCTGAAGAAAGAAATTAATGAAGATCTCAGAAGATGGAATAATCTCCCATGCTCATAGATTGGAAGGATTAATATAATAAAAATGATCATCTTGCCAAAAGCTATCTACCTATTCCATGCAATCCCAATAAAAATCTCAACTTAATTCTTTATAGTTAGAAAGAGCATTTTCCAAATTCATCTAGACTAACAAAAATCCCTGAATAGCGATAACTATTCCCAACAATTAAAAAAACTTCTGTGCGAATCACCATCCCTGACCTCAGGCTGCACTTCAGAGCAATTGTGATTAAAAAAACAAAACAAAATAAAACAAAAACCAAAAAACTGACTGGTATTAATACAGTGATAGGAAAATACATCAATGGAATAGAAAAGAAGACCCAGAAATAAACCTACAAACTTACAATCAGAAGATTTTTGACAAAGGAGATAAAACCATCCAGTGGAAAAAAAGACAGCAATTTCAACAAATGGTGCTGGCTCAACTGGTGGTTAGCATGTAGAAGAAGGCAAATCAAACCATTCTTATCTCCTTGTGCAAAGCGCAAGACCAAGTATATCAAAAACCTCCACAGAAAACCTAATACACTGAAACTAATAGAAGGGAAAGTGGAGAAAAGCCTCAAACATATGGGCACCAGGGAAATATTCCTGAACCAATGTCTTGTGCTGTAAAATCAAGAATCAACAAATGGAACCTCATAAAATTGCAAAGCTTCTGTAAAGCAAAGGACATTGTCAATAAGACAAAAAGGCAACTAACAGATTGGGAAAAGATCTTCACCAATCCTACATTTGATATAGCGCTAATATCCAACATATGCAAAGAACTCAAGAAGTTAGATTCCAGAGAAACAAATATCCCTAATAAAAATGGGGTGCAGAGCTAAACAAAAAATTCTGAAAAATTCTGAATGGCTGGGAAGTACCTAAAACAATGTTCAAAATCCTTAGTCATCAAGGAAATGCAAATCAAAACAACACTGAGATTCCACTTCACACCAGTAAGAATGGTTAAAATCAAAACCTCAGATGACAGCAGATGTTAGCAAGGATATAGAGAAAGAGAAACACTCCTCTATTGTGGGTGGGATTGCAAGCTGGTACAACTACTCTAGAAATCTATCTAGGGGTTCTTCAGAAAATTGAACATAGTACTACCTAAGGACACAGAAATACCACTCCTGGGCATCCAGAAGATGCTCCAACATGTAATAAGGCCACATGCTCCACTATGTTCACAGAACCCTTCTTTATAATAGCAAGAAGCTGAAAAGAACACAGATGTCCCTCAACAGAAGAATGGATACAGAAAATGTGGTACATTTACATAATGGAGTGAAACTCAGCTATTAAAAACAATGAATTCATGAAGTTCATAGGCAAATGAATGGATCTGGAGTATATCATCCTGAGTGAGGTAACCCAATCACAAGAGAACACAGATGATATAAACTCACTGATAATGGGATATTAACCCAGAAGCTTGGAATACCCAAGATACAATTCACAAACCACTTGAAACTCAAGAAAAAGGAAGACCATAGTGTGGATACTCTATCCATCTTAGAGGAGAGGAACAAAGCACCCATGAAAGGAATTAGAGAGACAAAATGAGGAATAGAGACTGAACAAATGACCATCTAGAGACTGACTCAACTGGGGATCCATCCCATAAACAATCACCGAACCCAGACACTCTTTTGAATGACAAGTGCTTGCTGTCAGGAGCATAATATAGCTCTCTCCTGAGAGTGCCTCACAAATACAGAGGTGGATGCTCACAGCCATCCATTGGACTGAGCATAGGTTCCACAATGAAGGAGCTACAGAAAGGACCCAAGGATCGGAAGGCCTTTGCCCCATTGGAGGAACAAAAATATGAACTAGCCAGTAACCGCTGAGCACCTCGGTAGTAGCCACCAACCAAGGAGCACACATATTGGGACTCATGGCTCCAGCTGCAAATGCAGCAGAGGATGGCCTAGTTGGTCATCAATGGGAGGAGAGGCCCTTTGTCCTATGAAGGCTCTATGCCCCAGTGTTGGGGAATGCCAGGGCCTGGAAAGTGAGTGGGATGGTGAGCAAGAGAAAAGAGATGGGGATGGGGGAGGATCTTTTTTGGAGAGGAAGCCAGGAATGTGGTAGTATTTGAAATGTAAATAAAGAAAATATCCAATAAATAACAAAACAAAAAAAGACACAAAGAAACAACAACAAAAACATTAACCTATAATTCTATCACTAGAAAGATCAAAATGGGTGAATCTGGATCTTGGGGCCTTACTCACCTGCCTGTCTAACTTAACTGCTGAGTTGCAGGTCTAATAAAAGACCCTGTCACAAAAAGTGGAGTATGTAGTATAAAGAAAGACACTTAATGTCAATCTCTCACTTCAACATATATGTTCAGAAATATATGTATGAAGTGGCATGCTCATTTATACACATGAAACCACATAGAACTCTCTCTCTCTCTCTCTCTCTCTCTCTCTCTCTCTCTCTCTCTCTCNTCTCTCTCTCTCTCTCTCTCTCTCTCTCTCTCTCTCTCTCTCACACACACACACACACACACACACACACACACAAACACACATTAATATTGGAAGGAGACTTACAAAGAAGAAGGAAGGTATATATAAAAGAGGCAGAAATGATGAACTATGGAAAAGTAAGTGTGACCAGAATGCACTACACAAATGGATGAAATTGTATACAAAAACTGTAAGACACTGTACTACTAAATACCAACATAAAAAAATAGATTTTATACAAAGATATGTTGGCATGTGAGTGTGTGTGTGTGTGTGTGTGTGTGTGTGTGTGTGTGTGTGTGTATTAAACAATACAGCAAAAGAATGTCCAATATATGATCTCATTTATATAAATCCAGAAGATACATACTAGCATAGTAACATTTTTTACTGACCACCAATGGCTGTTAGGAAGTAGGACAACTAACAGAAAATATTATGAAGAGCTAGGGAGGAGAAATGTTCAGTGATGATAAATCTTCATTGGGTGTGTAGAAGGGGTGGGAGGTGCATGGGCAAATATAGATAACCATATATATGACTATTAATTTTAATTATGATACATGTTAAAAGACATTAAATCTATAGTGATAATACAATGCCTTTTGAAAGCACCATAGGCTATCAAATAATACACCAATACATATCACAGGTATGAATTACTTCTTTTCAGGGTTCTTGTCAATGAAATGCCATAGAAAGTCCCCTCCCTGAAACATTACAATCTGGTTCCATTGCTCTTGGTTCCTCGCCAGAACTTGTACTTAAGACTCTTGTTGAAGATGACAAATACCTTATTCATAGGACATAGGGCAATCAAGCAGGTACCAAACCAAAAGCTTTATTCCTGCTAGCTGACTTTCATAATGCTAGAAGTTTCTATCCATGCTATTGGAAGAGAAGCATCATCATGAATCTTAGCTGACAGCTTTGGGAACTGTCAATTAACAACTGGCCTGCAAGAAATATGTGTCAGGGACCAGGTTGAGAAAACCCAGGCATCTTACACTCAGGGCATCCCGCAGCCCAGGTGTTTTCACAGTATGTAGCTAAAAGCCACATAGTTCTTTGTCAAGAGC
>NW_018393194.1:39209-45080 GCF_900095145.1 Mus pahari
AAGGACCCTAGATGAATCACTAAATGTATTAGACTTGCAAATACCTCTTCCCAATTATTTCTCTCACTGTATACCTTTGATCACCCCTCTCCAAATTGTATATAACCTGAGCATCTCCCCTTAGTAAAAGAGACTATGACACACATGCATGGTCTTCGCCTCTTTCTTTATTTCCATTTCTCTCTAGGTTTGTGATTCCCCTTCAAGGACCATGAAATAAAGTGTCCCGCGGGCCAGGGCAAATATGTCCAGTGGTAAAACACTGGCAGAAATATTGTCAGAGCAACCAACTCTTTTCTGATTAAATTAAAAGACTGCTCTATAATGTGAACTCTATGCCTTATACCATTATCAGAGACAAAATTCTGGGGCTTTCTATGTCATGATCCCTTTGGTCAACCCTGACACTTTTCTTCTCATAGTAGACACAGTTAAAAATTGACCCCAAAGTTCTTCTTTTTACATCCATAGATTAAATGGTGCATCTTTCAGTCCTCATCACATAAGCTTGTTTTGCAATAAGTGATGATTACTACAAATACCAACAAATGGTCAATGTGTAAATAAAAAGGGACTGATATCATCAGCTCAAGATATCTTTCTGACATTGTTTTTCTTTTTCATTGGATTTTTTCATTTACATTTCAAATGTTAACCCTCCCCCTCTTTGTTCCCCCTAGAAAGCCCCAACCCATCCTCCCTGCCTCTGCTTCTATAAGGGTGCTCCCCTACACACACACACACACACACACACACACACACACACTCACACACACACACACATACTTCTGCCTCCCTGCCCTCGAATTTCCCTACACAGGAGCATCAAGCCTTCACAGGACCAAGGGCTTCTCCTCCCATTGATGTCTGATAAGGCNATCCTTGCTACATATGCAGCTGGAGTCATGGGTCCCTCCATGTATACTCATTCCTTGGTGGTTTAGACCCTGGGAGTTCCATGTGGTTTGGTTGTTGTTCTTCCTATGGGGTTGCAAACCCCTTCAGCTCCTTCAGTCCTTTCATAGCTCCTCCATGGGGAACCCAGAGCTCAGTCCTATGGTTGGCTGAGAGCATCCACCTCTGTATCTGTCAGGCTCTGAGAGAGACTCTCAGGAGACAGCTCTATCAGGTTCCTCTCAGCAAGGTCTTCTTGGCATTCCCCATAAGGTCTAGGTTTGGTATCTTTATATGGGATCTATCCCCAGATGGGGCAATGTCTGTATGGCCTTTCCTTCAGTCTATGCTCCACACTTTTTTTTATTCTTTATTTACATTTCAAATGCTATCCCAAAAGTTCCCTATATCCCCTCCCCCAGCACTGCTCCCCTACCCACTCACTCCCACTTCTTGGCCCTGGCCTTCTCCTGTGTTGGGTCATATAAAGTTTACAAGACCAAGGGGCCTCTCATCCCAATGATGGCCAATTAGGTCATCTTCTGCTACATATGCAGCTAGAGACACGAGCTCAAGGGGTACTGGTTAGTTCATATTGTTGTTGCACCTACAGGGTTTATGCTCCACACTTTGTCTCCCTATGTTCTCCCTTGAGTATGTTGTTCCCCCTTCTAAAAATGCCTGAAACATCCTCACTTTGGTCTTCCTTTTCCTTGAGCTTCATGTATTCTGTAAATTGTATTTTGGGTATTCCAAACTTTTGAGCTAATATCCACTTATCAGTGAGTGCATACCATATGTATTGTTTTGTGACTGGGTTACCTCACTCAGGATAAAATTTTCTAGTTCCATCCATTTGCCTATGAATTTCATGAAGCCACTGATTTTAATAGCTGTGTAGTGTTCCACTATGTAAATGTACCACATTTTCTGTATCCTTTCTTCTGTTGAAGGACAGCTGAGTGTTTTCCAGTTTCCAGATATTATAAATAAGGCTGCGATAAACATAATGGTGCATGTGTCCTTGATATATGTTGGAACATCTTTTGGGTACACGTCTAGGAGTGGTATAGATGGATCCTAAGGTAGTACTATGAGAGTTCCTCTTTTTGTCTTTAAAACTGAATCTGCAAATTCAGTCAGCCTCCTTCTGGCCCAGTTTCATAGAAGTAGGAGCAGGAGGGATGGGATAGGGAGTTTCCAGGGGGCATCTGGATGAAATTGGGCCCTGCTTATAGGAATAATTGTTCTTTGTTTTGCATACTATTTGAGTCTGGGGTATTATACTTCAGTGATTCACAGAACCTAACACAATCACACACCATTTCTTTTCATCCTGTCTCTATTTCTACTATTCTTCTGGTCTCCTCTTTCTCTCATACAGTCTCCCCCTGTTCACCATTACTCCATATATATGAGTAATTTAATGTCTATATAAAAATCTAGGTTTCACAAATTTTACAAAAATGTGGCATTTATCCTTTCTGAGTTTAAGAACTACCAGTTGCAGTCACTGAAATGGACCAGCAGTGATATAATTCTATTCTTCTTCATGGCTGAATTACATTTTATACCACATTTTCTTTATCCATTAACTTACTGACAGATGCCTAGGCAGATTGTATAACATCCTTAGGCATTACAGAACTTCAAATTAGAGCCAAATCAACATTTCATCTCACACCTGTCAGAATGGTTATCATTAATGAGCAGAAAAATAAAATAAAATAAAATAAAATAAAATAAAATAAAATAAGATAAAATGCTGTTGTAGATGTGGAGAAAGGAATCTTTTGCACTGCTAGGGCCAAAATAACAGTTTCTAACTCTATTTTCATACATTTACAACAGTATCTTTTGATGCCAAGAGGCTTGCCTTTGTGTTTGTTTGTTTGTTTGTTTGTTTGTAGTAAGGTGTTATTGTATGTCAAGTGGGTCTTCAAATATATGTGTACATACATATATAATTTTAATTTATTATTTTTGTGTGTGTTTGTCTGATGTCTGTGCTTGGATGTATTGATATCACATAGCATGTGTAGGGTTGAAATGACAGTTTTATGGAGATGATATTTGCCTTCTACAGAATTCTATGCTTGAAATTATGTTGTCAGGTTTGCGAAGAATATGTCATCCCCACTGAAACAACTCACTGTTTTTAAAACAAGACATTTTACATTCAAAGTGATATAATGCACCACCACATATTTTACTGTATTGTTCAGACAAAATCACCCTTCTGGAGCATTTTTCTTCTTTCTGTGTCCTCTTGATCATCTTACTTATTTAATATCAGTCTTCAAGTCATACGTTTGCAAGGTGCCATGAATCTTTTCCATGATAAATAGTACTTGGAAACCAGTTCATGGTCAGCAAATACACTAGAAAATGTACAGATATAAATAAGGTAACCAAATCCCATGTACTAACTAGAATAGCACGCCTATATTTATCATATCAAATTGTGAGTTCTTAGTGATACTTTAAATTGAAGCACATTCCCATTTGGTATAAGTTCTTCTCATATTGCCATTTCTGAATCACTATTTGAAAACTAAGGAATAGAACACTTGGTGTTACCATCAAACTATGGACAAATCTATTTGCTCGATCCTATGCAGTGTGTTCCAAAACATCATCTGACCTCCTACCATCACTCTTTGTAACCCCAGCAGAGGCTGCTGAGTGCTCCAGAGGACTCTCCACACCTCAGATTCATGGGATCACAGGTGAGTGGAATGCAACATCAACTACAGAGAATCTCGGAGGGACTCATGCCTGCAGAAACAGGGACAAAGGAACACCACCCACCCAGAGGCAGGGTTCGAGTACGGTCGGGGCGACCCCCACCATCTCTCTTCTGAAGCCCAGCAGAGGCCACTGAGCTCTAGAAGATTTTCCACACCTTAGGTCCTCTGGATCACCTCAGGTTCTCAAGACCTCGGGTTCACCACAGGATCGAAAAGGCAGAGCAGAGACCGAGACCCCTGAGCACCTTCCTTGCCAGAAGAGAGTCAGCCTACAGGGAGGACTCTGACCCCAGGACTCAGAAGGAGGATCAGAGGTCCGGACTTCTGGACACCTGCCCTGCAAGAAGAGAGCTTGCCTGCAGAGAGTGCTCTGACCACTGGGATGCAGGTGAGAGTTGGATTTCCAGGAGTGCTGACAGAGCCTAACAGAATCACAGGAGGATCAAATTCTAGCCAGAGACAGCCTGAAATTAAACACCAGAGATTTCCAGATGGCGAAAGGCAAACATAAGAATCTTACTAACAGAAACAAAGAACACTGGGCACTATCAGAACACAATACGCCCACCACAGTGAGTCCTGGATACCCCAACACACCCAAAAAGCAAGATGCGGATTTAAAATCATATCTCATGATGGTGGTAGAAGATTTGAAGAAGGACATTATTAACTCACTCAAAGAAATACAGGAGAACAATGCTAAATAGGTAGAAGCCCTTAAAGAGGAAGCAGAAAAATCCCTCAAGGAATTACAAGAGAACATGGCTAAACAGGTAGAAGCCCTTAAAGAAATACAGGAGAACACTGCTAAACAGGTAGAAGAAACACAAAAATCCCTTAAAGAATTACAGAAAAACACGGTTAAACAGATAGAAGAAACACAAAAATCCCCTAAAGAATTACAGGAAAACAAAACCAAACTGGGGATGGAATTGAACAAAACCATTAAGGATATGAAAATGGAAGTAGAAACAATTAAGAAAACCCAAAGGGAGACAACTCTAGAGGTAGAAACTCTAGGAAAGAAATCAGGAAACATAGATGTAAGCATCAGCAGCAGAATACAAGAGATGGGCGAGAGAATCTCAGGTACAGAAGATTCCATAGGGAACATGGACACAACAATCAAAGAAAATGCAAAATGCAAAAAGTTCCTAACTCAAAGCATCCAGGAAATCCAGGACACAATGAGAGGACCAAACCTACGGATAATAGGAATAGATGAGAATGAAGATTTTCAACTTAAAGGGCCAGCAAATATTTCCAACAAAATTATAGAAGAAAATTTTTCAAACCTAAAGAAAGAGATGCCCATGAACATACAGGAAGTCTACAGAACACCAAATAGACTGGACCAGAAAAGAAATTCCTTCCAACACATAATAATCAGAACAACAAATGCACTAAATAAAGACAGAATATTGAAAGCGGTGAGAGAAAAAAGGTCAAGTAACATATAAAGGCAAGCCTATTAAAATTACTCCAGACTTCTCACCAGAGACAATGAAAGCTAGAAGATCTTGGACAGATGTTATATAGACACTAAGAGAACACAAATGCCAGCCCAGGATACTATACCCAGCAAAACTCTCAATTACCATAGATGGAGAAACCAAAGTATTCCAAGATAAAGCCAAATTCACACAATATCTTTCCACGAATCCAGCCCTTCAAAGAATAATAAAGGGAAAACACCAACACTAAGAAACTACACCCTAGAAAAAGCTAGAAAGTAATCCCTAAAAAAACAAAAGAAGACAGCCATGAGAACAGAATCCCAACTTTAACAACAAAAATGACAAGAAGAAATAGTTACTTTTCTTTGATTTCTCTTAACATCAATGGACTCAATTCCCCAATAAAAACAAATAGACTAACAGATTGGCTACACAAACAAGACCCCACATTTTACTACTTACAGGAAACACACTTCAGGGAAAAAGAAAGACACTACCTGAGAGTAAAAGGCTGGAAAACAATTTTCCAAGCAAAGGGTCCGAAGAAACAAGCTGGAGTAGTCATTCTAATATCAAATGAAGTTGACTTCCAACACCAACTTATCAAAAAAATCAAGGAGGGGCACTTCATACTTATCAAAGGTAAAAAATCTACCAAGATGAACTCTCAATTCTAAATATCTCCGCTCCAAATGCAAGGGCAGGCACATTCATTAAAGAAACTTTAGTAAAACTCAAAGCCATCATTGCACCGAACACAATAATAGAGA
>NW_018393195.1:0-29053 GCF_900095145.1 Mus pahari
CGGGAGAAGTGGTGGGTGGGTACTCTCCTCTGTCGTGCGTGCGTGCGTGAGTGTCCCCCACACTCGCCTCCGAGCTAGGGAGGACCCTTGGGGAAGACAGAGTGAGTGAGTGAGTGAATGTGGCGGCGCAGCAGCGGTTTGTATTGTTTGGTTGATCGGAACCCTTGTCAGGCGACACCTAGTGGTGACAAATTTCTGCAAGGCTCCTGCCCTCTCTGGTTGGTGACACAAGCTAGGGAGGACCCTCGGGGAAGACAGAGTGAGTGAGTGAGTGAGTGAATGTGGTGGCGCAGCAGCGATTTGTATTGTTTGGTTGATCGGAACCCTTGTCAGGCGACACCTAGTGGTGACAAATTTCTGCAAGGCTCCTGCCCTCTCTGGTTGGTGACACAGGACAGGGAAGTGCCTGCGGTGAGCCGGCCAGGGTGAGAGGAGGTGCGCAAACAGGCGGGAGCGTCTCAGAGATGGTGTCATGTTTAAGAAAGGTCTCTACCAAGGAGGTTGCACCGGGAGATTTGCTGGGCAGAAGTTGTTGCTGTACGCCCTATTGGGAAAAATAGGGTTGGTGGTGGCGTTTTCAGGTCGACCTGATAACGCCACCACCACTAGAGGGTAGGCTTAAGTCCTACCCTCTAGCCCGTAGGCCCCCCGAAGCCCTCTCAGTCCCAGTCCATGTCCCTGTCAGTGGGGGCGCTGTACTTCTGAGGCTGAGAGGACGTGGTGGCCCCGGCTTCCAAGCCAATGTGGCCTGGCTAGCTGGAGCTTTGGATCTTTTTTTTTTCTTTTTTCTCCAGAAAAAAAAACAGTTTGTTTGTTTGTTTGTTTGTTTTGTTTTTTCGAGACAGGGTTTCTCTGTATAGCCCTGGCTGTCCTGAAACTCACTTTGTACACCAGTCTGGCCTCGAACTCAGAAATCATTCCACCTGAGATGCAGTGACCATTCCACATGAGATGCATTGACCATGCTACCTGAGATGTTAAGCCAATCCCACCTGGAATGCTGTGACCATCCCATCAGATATGTAGTGACTCTTAAATGAGTTGCAGTGTCCATCCCTCCTGTGGTGCAGTGACCATCCCTCCTTAGATGTAGTGACCATCCCATCTGAGATGCAGTGACCATCCCACCTGTGATACAGTGACTATCCCACATGAGATGTAGAGATCATGCCACCTAAGATGTAGTGACCATCCCACCTAAAATGCAGTGACCATTCCACTTGAGTTTTGGTGACCATCTCACATGAAATGCAGTGACCATGCCATCTGAAATGTACTGATCATCCCACTTGAGATGCCATGACAATCCTACCTATACTGCAGTGAGCATTCCAACTGTGATACAGTGCCCATCCCACCTGAGATGCAGTGATCATCGCAAATGAAATTCAGTGCCCATCCCACCTGGGATGCAGTTACCATGCCACTTGAGATGCACTGACCATTCCATCTGTAATGCAGTGACCATTCCAACTTTGATGCAGTTAACATTGCATCTGTGATGTAGTGACCATCCCACATGTGATGTAATGACCATCCCACCTGTGAAGTAATGACCATTCCACCAGTTATGTACTGATCTTCCCACCTGTTATATAGTGACCATCCTACCAGAAATGTCGTGAACATCCCACCAGTGAAGTTGTGACCAACCCATCTGAGATGTGGTTATCATCCAACCTGAGATGCAGTGACCATCCCACCTGATAAGTACTGACTCTGACATGAGATGCAGTGAACATTCTACCTGACATTTATTGACCATCCCAACTGTGAAGCAGTGACTATCCCACATGAGATGCAGTGACCATCCTACCTGAAATGGTGTAACCATCCCACCTGAGATAAAGTGACCATTCTATCTGTGATGCAGTGACCATATTACTTGAGATGCAGAGACCATCCCCCCCTGAGATGCAGTAACACTCCCATCTGTGATGTAGTGACCATTCTACCTGTGATGTAGTCACCAACCCACCTGTGATGTAGTCACCAACCCACCTGTGATGTAGTAACCATCCCACCTGTGTCCATGCAGTGTCCATACCACCAGAGTTGCAGTGACCATCCCACTTCTGCTGTAGTGACCATCTCACATGTGATGCAGTGACCATCCCACTGGAGTTGCAGTGACCATCCCACTTTTGATGTAGTGACCATCTCACATGTGATTTTGTGACCATTCCACCAGTGATGCAGTGCACATTCCAAATGAGATGTAGTTTCAGTCCCTCCTGAGATGCACTGACCATTCCACTGGTGATACAGTGACCATCTTACCTGAGATGCAGTGATCATTCTACCTGGGATGCAGTGACCATCCCACATGAGATGTAGTGATTCTTACCTGAGATGTAGTGACCATCCTACCAGAGATGCAGTGACCATCCCACCTGAGATGTGCTGACTATGACATGAGATGCAGTGACCATCCTACCTGACATTTATTGACCATCTCAACTGTGAGGCTGTGAGTATCCCACATGAGATACAGTGACCATCAAACCGGAAATGTAACTAACACACCTGAGAGTCAGTGACCATTCCACCTGTGATACAGTGACCATATTACTTGAGATGGTGTTGGGGTTTCCCAGCTCCTTGTTGCCGCCAAGCCTAACTTGCTGTTACACTAATCACCCTCCTTCAAAACACCAGCCCCCTACAGGCGCTGAGATCCACCAGAGAGTTGCTGTGTCTCCACCGCCTACCAAGAGGACCCCCCAGATCTCCCAGAATGCAGCATCCTTGGACCGCCTATGCCAGCAGACATTCGTCCCTGCCTCTATCCTTGGACCCGCCTACGATCGGACTGCCACCAGCAGCTTCAAAGACTGAGGAGGGGGCTGGGGATCTTTCCATGTTATTTAAACGGAGTTCGGTTATTAAACTTTGGAGCCTTGATCAGAAAAATTTGTTTAGGCTTCCATTTTCCTCTCGCACATTCCATTTCAGCCAGCCCGCCTCTCAGGATGAACCCAGACCAGATTAAAGTGAGTTTTGTCAGAAACTCACAAGATGGAGTGACCATCCCACCTGCGATGATGTGACCATATCATCTGTGATGTAATGACAATCCCAACAGTGATGCACTAACCATTCCAACTTTTATGCAGTGACCATCCCAAATGTGAGGAAGTGACCATCACACCTGGAATGCAGTGACCATCCTACCTGTTACAAAGTGACAAACCCACCTGTGATGCAGTGACCATGCATTCTGAGATGTAGTGGCCATTCCTCCTGAGATGCAATGACCTTCCCAGCTGTGATGCAGTGAATCTCCCAATGAGATAATGTGACCATACCACGTGAGATGCGATGAAAATCCCACCTGTGATGTAGTGGCCATCCCATCTATTTTGCAGTGACCATTCCAATACTGATGCAGTGACCATTCCACCTAAGATTCAGTGACTATCTGTTCTGTGATATAGTGACCCTCCCACGTCTGAATTAGTGACCATCCAGCCTGATATATAGTGACCATTCCACATAAGGTGTAGTGACCCTGCCATCTATGGTGTAGTGACCATCACACCTGTGATGTAGTGACCATCCCAACTGAGATATAGTGCCAGTTCCTACTGAGCTGTAGTGACCTTCCCAACTGTAATGCAGTGACTATCCCACATGAGGTGCAGTGACCATACCACCTGAGATGTTGTCAAAATCGCACTTGAGATGCAATGATAATCCTAGCTATAATTCAGTGGTTATCCCACCTAAGAAGCACAGACCATGCCAACTGATGTGTTTTGAACAAACCACCTAGTTTGCAGTGAAAATGCCATCTGAGATGTAGTGACCCACTTTAGATGTGATGACAATCCTACTTGTGATGCATTGACTATCCCACCTGAGATGTAGTGACCATCCCACCTGTAATGCAGTGACCATTCTAACTTTGATGCAATGACCATGGCACCTGAGATGCAGTGACCATCAGATATGTGATGTAGTGACCATCCACATGTGATATAGTAAATATCCCACCTGTATGCAGTAAACACCCCACCGGAGATGTAATGATTATCCCACTTGTTATGTAGTGACCATACAAACTGTGATGCAGTGACCATCCCACCTGAGATGTAGTGACCATCCCACCTGTGAAATTGTGACCAACCCACCTTCTATGTAGTGACCATCCCAACTGAGATGCAGTGAACATCCAACCTGAGAAGAACTGACATCAAATGCAGTGACCATCCCACCTGAAATGTAGTGACCATCTCCACCTGAGATGCAGTGACCATCTCCACCTGAGATGCAGTGACCATCCCAACTGTGATGCACAGACCATCCCACCTGAGATGTAGTGACTCTTACCTGAGATGCAGTGACCATCACACCTGACACTTATTGACCATCAAAACAGAGATGCAGTGACTATTCCACATGAGATGCAGTGATTATCCCACCTGAAATGTTGTAACCATCAAATCTGAGATGCAGTGACCATTCAACCTGTGATGCAGTGACCATATTACTTGAGATGCAGTGACCATCCGCGTCCTGAGATGCAGTGACCATCTCACCAGTGATGCAGTGACCATTCAAACTCCAATGCAGTGACCATTCCAACTATAATGCAGTGACCCTCCCTTCTGTGATGTAGTGACCATTCCACCTGAGATGTAGTTACTATTCCACCTGAGTTGCAGTGACTATCCCAACTGAGATGCAGTGACCATCCCACCTGTGATGCATTTATCATACCAACTGTAATGCATTGACCTTCCCAACTGTGGTGCTGTGACCATCCCACCTGAGATGTAGTGACCATCCCAGTTAGGAGGCAGTGACAATCCCACCTGAGATGCAGTTACTCTTACCTGAAATGCAATGACCATCCCACCTGGGATGTAATTACCATCCCACCTGTTAGGCAGTGACCATCCCACCTGAAATGTAGTGACTCTCATCTGAGATGCAGTGGTTATCTGCATCAAAACTGGAATGATCACTGCATCACATGTTGGATGGACACTGCAACTCAGGTTGAATGGTAACTGCATCAAAGGTGGAATAGTCACTGCATCACAGGTTGGATGTTCACAAAATCACAGGTGGTATGATCACTGCATCTCAGGAGGGATGGTCACAACATCTCAGGTGGGATGTTCACTAAATCACAGGTGGTACGGTCACTGCATCACAGGTGGAATGGTCACTAAATCACAGGTTTGATGATCACTACATCAAAGGTGGAATGGTCACTGCTTCAAATTTAGAATGTTCACTGCATCACAGGTGGGATATTCATTGCATCTTAGGTGGGATGGTCACTGCATCTCATGTAAGAGTTGCTACATTTCAGTTGGAAAGTTCACTGCATCATAGGTGGAGTGGTCACTGCATCACAGTTGGGATTGTCAGTGCATCATAGGTGGCATGTTCACTACATCTCATTGGAATGATCACTGCACCACAGGTGGGCTTGTTATCGCATCTCAGGTGGGATGATCACTACATCTCAGGTCGCTTGGTCACAGCATCCACGGTGGGATACTCACAACATCTCAGGTGGCATGGTTAATACATGTCAGGTGGGATGGTCAGTGAATCTCAGGTAAGTAGTCACTGCATCACAGTTGGTATGGACACTGCATCTATGGTGGGATAGGCAATGCATCACAGGTGAGATAGTTAATGCATCTCACATGGGATGGTCACTAAATCTCATGTGGCATAGTCACAGAAACCCAGGTGTGATTGTCAAAACATCTCAGGTGGCATGGTCACTGCATCTCATGTGGGATGGTCATTACATCTCAGGTGGGATGGTCACTGCATCACAGGTGGAATGGTCACTACATTACAGGTTTGATGATTACTACATCAAAAGTGAAATGGTCACTGCATCAAATTTGGAATGGTCACTGCATCACAGGTGGGATAGTCACTGAATCTAAGGTAGGATAGTCAGTGCATCACAGGTGGGACTGTTCAACATATCTCTTGTGAGATGGTCACTACATCTCAGGTGGTATGGTCACTTCATTTATTTTGGTATAGTCAGTTAATTACAATTGGGATGGTCACTACATCTCAGGAGGTATGGTCACTATATCTCAGGTAAGAGTCACTACATCTCATGTGGGATGGTCACAGCATCACAGGTGGAATGCTCACTGCATCTCAGGTAAGATGGTTGTTGAATCATAGGTGAAATAGTCACTGCATCTCAAGTGGGATGCTCACAGTATTCCAGGTGGAATAGACACTTAATCTCACGAGGGATGGTCACTACACCTCAAGTGGTGTTGGGTCCCGCCCGCCTCCCTCTAAGCATTGTATTGCGCCCCTTGCAGACACGCTAAGAGTTGCTCCCCGGATCTGGAATACAGAGTCCTGGATACAGCGTCCTCAGACCGCCCACTGTCAACGCCCACTCATCACCCGGACCAGTCGTCACCGCCTACTTGTTTGGACCCACCTTCTGGACACAGCTCTGCTGAGGATTGGACTGCGTGCTATTGCGCCATTGGGACAGAGAGAAATGCGACATTGAGAGACACACAGCAGAGACAATGGGACATGCGGGAGAGAGTTGGGTTCTCCCGCGTGTAATTAATAAATAATGTTCTTTCTTGCAGCTCATCTCTATTTTAGGAAGTGTAGCTCTTCAGTATGAACCCAGTCCAAGGTGTTTTCTGCCCACGCAGACAAGGCGCCTGTAGCGTGATGCAGAAAAACACAAGTGGCACCCACGTGGCTTTAGAGGCATAGACTTCAGGCACTGGTGGAGCTCCAAGTGTGCGTGAGTATGTAAGGGTACACCCGGGGAATAAAAAGGTAGACACACAAAATTTATTTGAGCAATGAAGTGTTTAACCCGACACCTCATTTCCTCAGTGAGCAGTGCACTAGGATGAGACTTTCAGGCGTTTTTGTCCGCAGTCCTACAGACTGTACTCAGGCAAGGAAGAATTGGGTTTAAAAATAAAAAATTTAAAATCCTCCTGGCCACGGCCTAGAGAAAAAATCTATGGTAGTATCCTAGAGACAGACCAAGGTACAAAGACGTCTGGTTTTCGCTGTTAGGTCTGGTGCACCAATTTTCTATATGTCGAATCATGTGTTTTCTTGTTTGTTGTCTGTATCAGTGGCCGTTGTGTGTTTTCCATGTCTATATGTATTACAGCTTGCTAAATTTGTCTTTGCTTTCTTGGAGTCTTGCAGCTGCAGCCCTGTTGCAGCTTAGCCAGGGATTAAACCCAGCAGGAGGGCTCCTGCAAAAACTGCTTTTTCAAGCGCCTTTAAACTCTGAATGGTAAAGCAAGAAAAAAGTTAATTGTCGGTTTTTTTCCTAGTGATTCTCATGATTAGTGTTGTTAGTAAGTAATAAGGGTCTGTATTTGTAACTTTTTAGCTAAGCAATGTAAAGTTCTGTGGTCTAAATTTAAAATTCGTGTAGCCGCTTCATTCAGTTCTTTGACTTGCTTTTAAGTTATTAATGTTCATTAAAGGTTTTGATCTTGGTTACAAACGGTTAGCTTTAAATTGTCTAACTCAAGGTTAAAGTCATTCAAAGATTGATAAAGTGTTTTAAAACTTGGGCTTTACCTTCCCACGTGATGAGGATTAAGCTCAAAATGGCCTTGGCTAGTTTTTCCCTTGTCTCACAAACCGCAGGTTTTTCCTTTGTTTCAAAAACCGCACCAAAGAGTTCTTGTGGCCACACGCCCTACCTTAAGGGAGGCTGTCCACGTGTTGCTAATGGTAAAAGCTTAATTCGCAGTTTATAAAAAATCAATCAGGCATTGCAAAATGGCCTGCCTACTTTTTATAAAATTATTAAAGAGTTTATTTTTACTTGATAAATGTTAAAGGTTTGCTTCTGGTAAACTGATTATTACTGATAATGTTTTACCTCTAAGTATAGCTTAGACAGCTTACACTTTATAAAAATAATTTTTATTGTTTCTGCTTTGATACATTAAGCTAGGAGTTTAAATTTTCAGCGCGGTAAGTATTAGCTACGACCTATGCAAAGGTTTACCTGGAATCCTGCTCTCAGAGACCGTATCCTTTTCATGTTTAAGGTTTTATTTATGCTACATAAAATTGTGATATTTAAGATTTTATGACAAAAAATTAAATTGTTTCAACTTGTTGCAAGTTGCAATTGTTTGTGCATATACAACATAAGATAAAATGCTGTTCTCTTAAAAAGACTTATCCTTGGACATTAATAATTTGTCCTAGCTTGCCTAGATAAGGCCTTTTAAGACAATGCCATGTTAAATTCTTACCAGGCAGATTTCAGATCTTGCATAAAAATAATTGGCCATATAATCTTAATTGTACACATAATATGGCTTACATAATAATTTGGTATTTTCAAAGGTTGTACACGTCAAATTGTAAAAAATTGTTCTTAAGTGTCCTCAGCTTCTACCTATTTCCACCTAATGGTACTAACTCTTAAGGACTTAATCTATTACTGCAAATAAATGCTTTTATTTCTAGGTACTGCAAACTTTTAAAAACTTTTCCTTTTAACAAGAGAGGGAGGAAATATCCCTGTACACATTATTTAAATCTCAATTGTTATATGGCTAATCCTAAACAGCTACCCTTATGGGATATGACAACTTTCAAAAGGTCTGTATGCCAAGCTGAACTGTGAGTTACCTGCGTATCAGTGAGTAAAATAAAACTGATTTAAAGTTATATTCTTAACACTCCCTTGCTTAACTGTCTTGGTCCAAAATTGAACAAGCTAAGCTGCCTTATTTCAAGCATTTAACTTTTAAATTAAAAACATTAAAAACTGTGAAATCTGACATATAAAGATCAGTTTTAGGAGGAGTTATAATAAGTTCCCCTCCTTCCTCCATTGTGACCAATTACTCTAAATTCAATCTTAGATTGGTCTAGCTTCCCCCACACACCTGGGGCTATGGTCTAAACTGAGACTTGCTAAATTGCAACCAATTAAAGTACTAGCTGACTTGTTATCCTGTTCTTATTCAACTGTTTGACTTTTCTCTCAGACAGGTCAGCTACACCCAGACTGGACAGAGTACTACAAGTGCCATTCAGATTCACCTCACTACAGGAGCCGTGACAACTCTTCAGCATCTAAACATTAATTCATGGTTTGGTCTTAAATAGTACTGGCATTAGGGCAAAATGCATTTTTCACAAAATCTGTTAAAGCAAGACCCCCCAAATCAGGTTTTCCTAATTGAGGATTTACTAAAGGATCCCTAGTTGTAAAATTGAATTCTGACTGGCCTTACATCAGATTTCTCCCTCGAGCTACTCCTGGGCAGGTCAATAGGACACAAATATATTTCCTTGTGCCAGTCCAAAAAATTTAAAATTTTAAATAAAGGAGGCGGAGATGTTGGGTCTCACCCGCCTCCCTCTAAGCATTGTATTGCACCCCTTTGCAGACACGCTAAGAGTTGCTCCCCGGATCTGGAATACAGAGTCCTGGATACAGCGTCCTCAGACCACCCACTGTCAACGCCCACTCGTCGCCCGGACCAGTCGTCACCGCCTACTCGTTTGGACCTGCCTTCTGGACACAGCTCTGCTGAGGATTGGACTGCGTGCTATTGCGCCATTGGGACAGAGAGAAATGCGACATTGAGAGACACACAGCAGAGACAATGGGACATGCAGGAGAGGGTTGGGTTCTCCCGCGTGTAATTAATAAATAATGTTCTTTCTTGCAGCTCATCTCTATTTTAGGAAGTTTAGCTCTTCAGTACGAACCCAGTCCAAGGTGTTTTCTGCCCACGCAGACAAGGCGCCTGTAGCGTGACACAGAAAAACACAAAGTGGGATGGTCATTAAATCTGAGGTGGTATGGTCACTGCATTGTAGGTGGGATATTCATAGCATCATATTTGGGATGATCAATAAATCACAGGAGGGATGGTAACTGCATCACAGGTGGGATGGTCACTGAATCTCATGTAAGAATAGCTACATCTCAATTGGGATGGACACTGCATCAAGGTGGGATAGTCACTGCATCTCAGTTGTGTGGTCACTGCACCACATTGGGATGGTCACTGAATCACAGCTGGGAAGATTATTGCATCTTAGGTGGGATAGTCAGAACATCACAGGTGGGGTTGTTAAAACATCTCACATGGAATGGTTACTACATCTCAGTTGGCATGGTCACAGGAACCCAGGCTGATAGTCAAAATATCTCAGGTGGCATAGTCACTGCATCACAGGTGGGATAGACACTGCATCTCATGTAAGAAACACCGCATCTCAGGTGGGATGGTCACTGAATCACAGTTGGGATGGCCACTACATCATATGTGGGATGGTCACTGCATCACAGGTGGGATGGTCACTGTATTACAGTAGAGACTATCATTGTATCACATGTGGAATGGGCACATAATCTCAGTTGGGATGGTCATTACATCTCAACTGTGATGGTTATTAAATCAGAGGTGGGTTGGTCACAGCATCTCAGGTGGTTTGGTCACTGCATCACATTGGGAATGGTCATTGCATCATAGGTAGAATGGTTATAGAATCTCAGGTGGTATGCTCACATCACATGTGGGATCATCACTGCATCTCATATGGGATGGTAACAACATCTCTGGTGGGATGGTCACTGCATCACAGGTGGAAGTTTCACTACACCACAGATGGGCTGATCACAGCATCAAAGGCAGAATGATCACTGCTTAAAGTGTGGAATGTTCACTGCATCACAGGTGAGATATTCACTGCATCTCAGGTGTGATGGTCACTACATCTCAGGTGGAATGGTCACTACATCTCAGGTGGGATGGTCACAGGAACCCAGTAGTGATATTTAAAACATCTCAGGTGGCATGGTCACAGCAACCAAGTCGTCATGGTCAAAATATCTCAGGTGGCATGGCCACTGCATTACAGGTGGGATGGTCAGTGCATCACAGGTTGGATACCACTACATCACAGGTGGGATGGTAATTACATCACAGTTTGGATAGTCACTACATAACATGTGGGATAGTCAATCCATCACAGTAGGGATGGTTATTGCATCTCAGAAAGGATGGTCACTACAACTTAGGTGGTATGGTCACTGCATCTCAGTTGAGAGTCACTACATAATAGTATGGATATTAACTGCATCACAGGTGGGAAGGTCACTGCACCTCAGCTGGGATGATAACTACATCACAGAAGTAATAGTCACCACATCACAGGAGGAATAATCACAGCACCACAGGTGGAAAGGTAAATACATCTCAGATGGGATGGTCACTGCAACACAGGTGGAATGGTCAATGCATCTCAGATGGGATGTTCACTACATCTCAGGTTCGATGGACACTGCATTTCATATAAGAGTCACTATATCTCAGGTGAGATGGTCACTGCATCATATGAGGGATGGTCACTGCATAACAGGTGGGAAGGTCACTGTATAACAGTTGTGATGGTCATAGCACCACAAGTGGAATGGTCCCTTAATCTCAGTTGGCATGCTCACTAAGTCTCAAGTGGGATGGTATTAAATCAAAGGTAGGATGGTCACTGAATCTCAGATGGGATATTCAATGCATCTCAGGTGGGATGGTCTCTACATCTCAGGTGGGATGGTCACTACATCTCAGGTGGGATGGTCACAAGAATTCACGTGGGATGTTCACAAAATCACAGATGGTATGAGGTGGGATGCTCACTGCATCACAGGTGGAATGGTCACTACATTACTGATTTGATGATCACTACATCAAATTTGGAATGGCCAATACTTTGAATTTGGAATGGTCACTGCATCACAGGTGGGATTGTGACTGCATTTCAGGTGGGATGGACAATGCATCTAAGGTAGGATATTCAGTGCATCACAGGTAGGATTGTTAAACGCATCTCACATAAGATCATCACTACATCTCATGTGGCAAGGTTACAGAAACCCAGGTGTAATGGTCAAAGCATCTCAGGTGGCATGGTCACTGCATGTCAGGAGGGAGGGTCACAACATCTCAGGTAGAATGGTCACTGCGTCTAATGTGGGATAGTCACTTCATTACAGTTGAGATATTCACTTCATCTCAGGTGGTATGGTCACTACATTTCAGGTAAGAGTCACTATATCTCATGTGGGATGGTCACTGTATCACAGGTGAGATGGTCAATGCATCTAAGGTAAGATGGTCAATGCATCTCAGGTGGGATGTTCACAAATCACATGTGGTATGATCACAACATCTCAGGTGGGTTGCTCACTGCATCACAGGTAGAATGGTCACTACATTACAGATTTGATGATCACTACGTCAAATTTTGAATGGTCAATGCTTCAAATTTGGAATGGTCACGGCATCACAGGTGGGATTGTCACTGCATCTCAGGTGGGATGGACAATGCATCTAAAGTAGGATATTCAGTGCATCACAGGTGAGATTGTTAAATGCATCTCACACGAAATGATCACTACATCTCATGTGGCATGGTCACAGAAACTCAGGTGTAATGGTCAAAACATCTCAGGTGGGATGGTCAGAACATCTCAGGTAGTATGGTCACTGCATCTAATGTGGGATAGTCACTTCATTACAGTTGGGATATTCACTACATCTCAGGTGGTAAGGTCACTACATTTCAGGTAAGAGTCACTACATCCCATGTGGGATGATCACTGCATCACAGGTGGGATGGTCAGTGCATCTAAGGTAAGATGGTCATTGCATCACAGGTGGAATGGTCACTGAATATCAGGTGAGATGTTCACAACATCACAAGTGGGATGATCACTGCATCTCAGGTGCAATGGTCACTACATTATAGGTTTGATGATCACTACATCAAAGGTGGAATGGTCAATGCATCAAATTTGGAATGGTGACTGCATCACAGGAGGGTTGGTCACTGTATCTCAGGTGGGATGGATACTGTATCTCATGAAAGAGTCACTACATCTCAGTTGGGATGGTCTTTCCATCATATGCTGGATGGACACTGCATCACAGGTGCGATGGTCACTGTATCACAAATGTGATGGTCATTGCATCACAGGTGGGTTGGTCACTTCATCTCATGTGGGATGATAACTGCATCACAGGTGGAGTGGTCATTACATCACAGGTGGGATTGTCAGTACATCACAAATGGTATGGTCACTGCATCTGAGGTTGAATGTTAACTGTATGTAATTTGGAATGGACACTGCATATAAGCTTGGATTGTCACTGCATCACATGTGGTATAGTCAGTTCATCACAGGTGGGAATGGTCACTCATCTCAGTTGAGATTGTCACTACATCTCAGGTGGGATGGTGACTAATTTACACGTGAGATGGGCACGGCATCTCAGGTGGGATTGCCACTGAATCTCATGTAATAGTCGCAACATCTCCGTTGTGATGGTCACTGCATCTTAGGTGGGATATCCAATGCTTCTCAGGAGGGTAGTCATTGCATCACAGTTGGGATAGTCACTGCATCACAGGTATGATGGTCACTGCATTTAAGGTGGGATAGTTAGTGCATCACAGCTGCCATTGTTAACACATATCACATGGGACGGTCACTATATCTCAAGTGGCATGGTCACAGCAACCCAGGTGTTATGGTCAAAACATCTCAAGTGTCATGGTACTGCATCTCAGGTGAGATGGTCACTGCATCTCATGTGGTATAATCACTGCATCTCATGTGGGATGGTTACAACATTTCATGTGGAATGTTCATTAAATCACAGGTGGTATGGTCACTGCATCTTGGGTGGGAAGGTCATTGCATCACTGGTGGAATGGTCACTACATCACAAGTGGGATGATCACTGCATCAATGGCCGAGTGGTCACTGCTACAAATTTGGAATGTTCACTGCATCACAGGTGGGATATTCATTTCATCCCAGGTGGGATGGTCATTACAGCACAGGTGGAATAGTCACTACATCTCATGTGGTATGGTCACTACAACTCAAGAAAGAGTCACTACATCTCATGTGGGATGGTCACTGAATCACACGTGGGATGGTCACTGCATCTCAGGCAGGATGGTCAGTGCATCACAGGTGGAATGGTCACTACATCACAAGTGGGATGATCACTGCATCAAAGGTCGAATGGTCACTGCTTCAAATTTGGAATGTTCACTGCATCACAGGTGGGATATTCATTGCATCTCAGGTGGGATCATCACATCATCACAGGTGGGATAGTCACTACATCTCTGGTGGAATGGTCACTACATCTCAGGTGGGATGGTCACTAAATCACAGGTGGAATTGGCACTGCATCTCACATGGGATAGTCACTGCATCTCATGTAACTGTCGCTAGATCACAGTTGGGATGGTCACTGAATCACAGGTGGGATGGTCACTGTATCTTAGGTGGGATAGTCAGTGCATCTCAGGTGGGATAGTTAATGCATCTCACATTGGATGATCACTACATCTCAGGTGGCATTGTCACAGGAACCCAGTCTTGATAGTCAAAACATTTCAGGTGGCATGGTCCCAGCAACCCAGTCGTGATGGTCAAAACATATCATGAGGCATGGTCACTGCATCTCAGGTCGTATGGTCTCTCTATCACATGTTGGATGTCACTATATCACAGGTGGGGTGGTCACTACATCACATATGGGATAGTCAATCCATCACAGTTGAAATGGTCATTGCATCTCAGAAGTGATGGTCACTACATCTCAGGTGGCATTGTCACTATATCACAGATGTGATATTCACTACATCACAGGAGAGATAATCACAGCAACACAGGTGGGATGGTCACTACATCACAGGTGGAATGGTAAATACATCTCAGGTGGGATGGTCACTACATCTCAGGTGCCATGGACACTGCATCACAGGTGGATAGTCACTGCATCATAAGTGTGATGGTCACTACATCACAGGTGGGAGGGTTACTGTATCACAGTTGTGATGGTCAAAGCATCACAAAAGAATGGTCACCTAATCTCAGTTGGGATGGTCACTAAAGCTCTAGTGGGATGGTCATTAAATCAGAAGTGGGATGGTCACTGCATCTTAGGTGGGAAAATCAGTGCATCTCAGGTGGGATTGTTTATGCATCTCATATGGGAAGGCCACTACATCTCAGGTGTCATGGTCACAAGAACCAAGTCGTGATAGTCAAATCATCTCAGGTGGCATGTTCACAGCAACCCAGTTGTAATGGTCAAAACATCTCAGGTGGCATGGTCACTGTATTGCAGGTGGGATGGTCATTGCATCACAGGTTGGATGTCACTACATCACAGGTGGGATGGTCATTACATCACAGGTGGGATGGTCACTACATAACATGTGGGATAGTTAATCCATCAAGTTGGGATGGTTATTGAATCTCAGAAGGGATGGTCACTACATCTCAGGTGGCATGGTCACTGCATGTCAATTGAGAGTCACTACATCATAGTAGGGATGTTAACTGCATCACAGATGTGATGGCCACTTAACCTCAGCTGGGATGGTCAATACATGGCAGAAGGGATAGTCACTACATCAAGGGAGGGATAATCACAGCATCACAGGTGGAATGATCACTACATCATATTTGCAATGGTAAAAACATCTCAGATGGGATGTTCACTACATCTCAGGTGGATGGATACTGCATCTTATGTAAGAGTCACTACATCTCAGGTGGTATGGTCACTGCATAATATATGGGATGGTCACTGTATCACAGTTGTTATGGACACTGCATAACATGTGGAATGTTCACTTAATCTCAGTTGGTATGGTCACTACATCTCAAGTGGGATGGTCATTAAATAAGAGGGGCGATAGTCACTGCAACTCAGGTGGGATATTCACTGCATCTCAAGTGGGATGGTCACTACATCACAGGTGGGATGGTCACTACATCTCAGGTGGGAGGTCATTACATCTCAGGTGGTATGGTCACAACATCTCAGCTGGGATGTTCACAAAATCACAGGTGGTATGGTCACTGCATCTCAGGTGGGATGCTCACTACATCAAAGGTAGAATGGTCAATGCATCAAATTTGCAATGGTCACTGCATCTCAAGTGGGATGAACAATCCATCTAAGGTAGGATATTCAGTGCATCACAGGTGGGATTGTTAAATGTATCTCACAAAAGATGTTCACTACATCTCATGTGGCATGGTCACAGCAACCCAGGTGTAATGGTCAAAACATCTCAGGTGGAACGGTCACTGAATCTCAGGTGGAATGGTCACAACATCTCAGGTGGGATGGTCACTGCATCTAATGTGGGATACTCACTTCATAACTGTTGGGATGGTCACTATATCTCAGGTGGTATGGTCACTACATCTCAGGTAAAAGTCACTATATCTCATGTGGGATGGTCACTGCATCATGTAAGATGGTGGTAGCATCACAGTTGGAATGGTCACTGCATCTCAGGTGGGATATTCAAAGCATCACAAATGGTATGATCACAGCATCTCAGGTGGGATGGTCACAATACCTTAAGTGGGATGTTCACAAAATCACAGGTGATATGGTCACCACATCTCAGGTGGGATGCTCACTGCATCACAGGTGGAATGGTCACTACATTAGAGGTTTGATGATTACTACATCAAAGGTGGAATGGTCAATGCTTCAAATTTGGAATTATCACTGCATCCCAGGTGGGATGGTCACTGCATCTCAAGTGGGATGGACACTGCATCTCATGTAAGAATCAGTTCATCTCAGTTGGAATGGTCACTCCATCATAGGTGGGATGGCCACTGCATCACAGGTGCAATGGTCACATTATCACAAGTGTGATGGTCATTGCATCACAGGTGGGATGGTTGCTTCATCTCATGTGTGATGGTCACCGAATCACAGATGGAATGGTCATTGCATCACAGGTGAGGTGGTCAGTACATCACAGGAGAGATGGTCACTACATCACATGTGGGATAGTCAATCCATCAAGTTGGGATGGTCACTGCATCTCAGGTGGCATGGTCACTGTGTCTCAATTGAGAGTCACTACATCATAGTAGGGATGTTAACTGCATCACAGATGGGATGGTCACTGAACCTCAGCTGGGATGGTCACTACATCACAGAAGGGATAGTCACTACTTAACAGGAGGGATAATCACAGCATCACAGGTGGGATGATCACTACATTATTTGGAATAGTAAATACATCTCAGATGGGATGGTCACTACATCACAGGTGAATGGTCAACGCATCTCAGATGGGATGTTCACTACATCTCAGGTGCGATGGATACTACATCTTATGTAAGAGTCACTACATCTCCGGTGCTATTGTCACTGAATCATATGTGGGATGGTCACTGAATCACAGGTGGGATGGTCACTGTATCACAGTTGTGATGGTCACTGCCTCACATGTGGAATGTTCACTTAATCTCAGTTGATATGGACACTACATCTCGAGTGGGATGGTCATTAAATCAAAAGTGCAATGGTCACTGCAACTCAAGTGGGATGGTCACTACATCACAGGTAGAATGGTCACTATATCTCAGGTAGGATGGTCACTACATCTTAGGTGGTATGGTTGCAACATCTCAGCTGGGATGTTCACAAAATCACAGGTGGTATGGTCACTGCATCTCAGGTGGGATGCTCACTACATCGCAGGTGGAATGGTAACTACATTACAGGTTTGATGATCACTACATCAAAGGTGGAATGGTCAATTCATCAAATTTGCAATGGTCACTGCATCACAGGTGGGATGGTCACTGCATCTCAGGTGGGATGGACAATGCATCTAAGGTAGGATATTCAGTGCATCACATGTGGCATTTTTAAATGCATCTCACATGAGATGGTCAGTACATCTCATGTGGCATGGTCACAGCAACCCAGGTGTAATGGTCAAAACTTCTCAGGTGGCATGATTACCAAAACTCAGATGGAATGGTCACAACATCTCAGGTGGGATGGTCACTGCATCTAATGTGGGATAGTCACTTCATTACAGTTGTGATGGTCACTATATCTCATGTGGTATCATCACTACATCTCAGGAAACAGTCACTATATCACATGTGGGATGGTCACTGCATCACGTAAGATGATCATTGCATCACAGTTGGAATGGTCACTGCATCTGTGGTGGGAATGTTCAAAACGTCACAGATGGGATGATCACAGCATCTCAGGTGGGATGGCCACAGCATCTCAGGTGGGATGTTCACAAAATCACAGGTGTTATGGTCACCGCATCTCAGGTGGGATGCTCACTGCATCACAGGTGGAATGGTCACTACATTACAGGTTTAATGGTTACTACATCAAAGGTGGAATGGTCAATGCTTCAAATTTGGAATTATCACTGCATCCCAGGTGGGATGGTCACTGCATCTCAAGTGGGATGGATACTGCATCTCATGTAAGAGTCACTGCATCACAGGTGGGATGGTCACCTTATGACAAGTGTGATGGTCATTGCATCACAGGTAAGATGGTCACTTCATCTCATGTGGGGTGGTCTCTGAATCACTTGTGGAATGGTCATTATATCACAGATGGATGGTCAGTACATCACAAATTGTATGGTCACTGAATTTCAGGTTGAATGGTAACTGCATCAAAGTTGGAATGGACAATGAATATCAGCTTGGATTGTCACTGCATATCATGTGGGATGGTCACTTCATTGGTGGATGAATTGTCATTACTTAAAAGTTGGAATGTTCACTGCATTACAGGTGGGATAATTACAGGATCTCAGGTGGGATGGTCACTATATCACAGGTGTGAAGGTCACTTCATCTCAGGTGGGATGGTGACTAAATCACTGGTGACATAGGCACTGCATCTCAGGTGGGATAATCACTGCATCTCATGGAATAATCACAACATCTCAGTTAGGATTGTCACTGCATCATAGGTGGGATGGTCACTGCGTCTTAGCTGAAATAATCAGTGCATCTCATATGGGAATGTTAATTCATCTCACATGGTATGGTTACTAAATTCAGGTGGCATGGTCACAGCAACACAGTTGTGATGGACAAAATATCTCAGGGGGCATGGTCGCTGCATTTCAGGTGGAATGGTCGCAACATCTTAGGTGGTATGTTCACTAAATCTTAGGTAAGAGTAACTACATCACATGTGGAATGATCACTGCCTCACAAGTGGGATGGTCACTGTGTCGCAGGTAAGATAATCGCTGCATCAAAGGTGGAAAGGTCACTAAATCTCAGGAGGGGTGGTCACAACATCACAAGTGGGATGGTCACTGCATCTCAGGTGGTATGGTCACAACAGGTCAGGTGGGATATTCACTAAATCACAGGTGGAATGGTCACTACATCACAGGTGGGATGGTGACACCATCACAGATGGGATGGTCACTGTATCTCATGTGGAATGGTCACTGCATCAAATTTGGAATGGTCACTGCATCCCAGGTGGGATAGTCACTGTGTCTTAGGTGATATAGTCACTGCATCTCAGGTGGTATGAACACTGCATTTCAGGTAAGAGTCACTACAACACAGTTTGGATGATTGCTGCATCATAGGTGGGTTGGTCACTGCATCTCAGGTGAGTAGTAACTGCATCACAGTTGGGATGGTCAATGCATCACAGGCTGGATTGTCACTGCATCTTAAGTGGGTTAGTCAGTGTATCACAGGTGGGATTGCTAATGCATCTCACGTGGGATAGTCACTACATCTCATGTGGCATGATCACAGTAACATGGGTATTATGGTCAAAACATCTAAGGTAGCATGGTCACTGCATCTCAGGTGGGAGGGTCACAACATCTCAGGTGGGATGATCACAGCATCAGAGGTGCAGTGGTCACTGCTTCAAATTTCGAATGTTCACTGCACCACAGGTGGGAAATGCATTGCATCTCATGTGGTATGGTCACTACATCACAGGTGTGATGGTCACTGCATCAAAGGCAGAATGGTCACTGCTTCAAATTCGGAATGTTCACTGCACAGGTAGGATATTCATTGCATTTCCAGTGAGATGGTCACTACATCCCAGGTGGGATGGTCACTATATCTCAGTTGGAATGGTCACTACATCTCAGTGTGTAGGGTCACTACTTCTCAAGGAAGAATCACTATATCTCATGTGGGATGGTTACTGCATCACAGGTGCGATTGTCACTGCATCTCAGGTAACATAGCTGCTGCATCACAGAAAGAATGGTCATATCTTCTCAGGTGGCATGTTCACAACATCCCAGGTGGGATAATCACTGCATCTAAGGTTGGATGGTCACAACATCTCAGGTGGTATGTTCACTAAATCACAATTGGTAAAGTCACTGCATCTCAGGTGGGATTGTCATAGCATAACAGGTGGAATGGTCACTACATCACAGGTAGGATTATCAATGTATCAAAAGCAGAATGGTCACTTCCTCAAATTTGGTATGTTTACTGCATCACAGTTGGGATATTCATTGCATCTCAGGTTGGATTATCACTAAATCACAGGTGGGACTGGCACTGCATCTCAGATGGGATGGTCACTGCATCTCATGTAAGAGTCACTACATCACAGTTTGGATGTCACTGAATCACAGGTGGGATGGTCACTGTACCTTAGGTGGGATAGTCAGTGCATTTCAGGTGGAATTGTTATCTCATCTCACATTGGATGGTCACTACATCTCAGGTGGCATGGTCACAGGAACCCAGTCTTGATGGTCCATACATCTCATGTGGCATGGTCTCTGCATTTCAGGTGAGATGGCTACTGCATTGCAGGTTGGATGTCACTACATTACAGGTGGGATGGTCGTTACATCACAGATGGGGCGGTCACTACATCACATATGGGATAGTTAATTCATGACATTTGGGATGGTCATTGCATCTCAGATGGGATGGTCACTACATCTCAGGTGGCATGGTCACTGCATCTCATTTAAGAGTCACTATATCACAGTAGGGATGGTAGCTGCATCACAGGTGGAATGGTCACTGCATCTTACGTGGAATGGTCACTGCATTTCCTTTAAGAGTCACTATATCTCAGGAGGGATGGTCACTGCATCAGAGATGGGATGGTCACTGCATATCTTGTGAGATGATCATTAAATCTCACGTGGGATGATCAGTTCATATCACGAAAGTGTCACTACATGTCATGTGGGATGGTTACAGCAACCCAGGTGGGATGGTCACTTAATCTCAGGTAACATGGTGACTGCATCTCATGTGAGATAGTCACTGCATCATAGTTTAGTTGGTCATTACATCTCAGGTGTCATGGTCACTGCAAATCAGGTGGGATGGTCAAAACATCTCAGGTGTGATGGTCACTACATGTAAAAGTCAATACATTTCAGGTGGGATGGTCAGTGAATCAGAATTTGTATGGTCACTGCATCTCATGTGGGATAGTCATTGCATCTCAGATGGGAAGATCCCTTCATCTCAGGTAAGTTTCACTACGTGTCATGTGGGATGGTCACTGCAACCCAGGTGTGATGGTCAATGCATCTCAGGATGAAGGTCACTGCATCACAGGTGGAAAGGTTCCTGCATCTCAGGTTGAATGGTCAGAACATTTCAGGTGGGATGGTCACTTCATCTGATGTGCAATAGTCACTGCATCTCGGTTGGAATAGTCACTACATCTCAGGTGGGATGGTCACTACATCTAAGGTAAGTGTCACTACATCTCAGGTGGGATGGTCACTGCATCACAGGTGGGATAGTAAATGCATCACAGGTGGGATGGTCAGAGTATCACTGGTGGGATGGTTATTGCATCTCCATTGGGATGGTCACTGCATCTCAAATGGAATGTTCACAGCATAATAGTTCGGATGGTCACTCTATCAAAGGTGGGATGGTCATTACATTTCAAATGGGATTGTCACTACATCTCAATTTTTCATGGTCACTAAATCACAGGAGGAATGGTTATTGCATCTTAGGTGGGATGGTCACTGCCTCACAGGTGTGATCTTCACATCACAGGAAGTATGGTCACTACATCACATGTGGGATGATCACTACATCACAGATTAGATCATAATTGCATTTCAAGTGGAATGGTCAATGCATCATAGTTGTTATGGTCACAGCATTTCAGTTGGAATGGTCACTGCATCTAAGATGAGAATGTCAGTGCATCAGAGGTGGGATTGTCATCGCATCTCACATGGGATGGTCACTACATCTCAGAAGGCATGTTCAATGCATCTCAGGTGGGGTGGTCACAACATCACAGGTGGATTGGTCACTACATCTTAGTTGGCAAGGTCACTGTATGTCAGTTGAGCTGGTCACTACATCTCAGGTGGATTGGTCACAACTTCACAGGTGGGATGGTCACTGCATCTTAGGTGGTATGGTCACTGCCTCAAAGATGGAATTGCCAGTACATAACAGGTGGTATGGTCACTACATCACAAGTGGAATGATCACTACATCACAAATGGGATGTTCACTGCATCACAGGTGGAATGGTCACTGCATCACTTATGGTATTGTCATCTATTCTCACGTGGGATGGACATTATATCTAAGATGGCTCAGTCACAGCATTCAGGTGGGATGGTCACAACATCCCAAGTGGCTATGGTCACTACATCTCAGGTGGGTTGGACACTGCATCTCATCTGGTGTAGTCATCTCATCACAGTTATAATGGTCACTATATCTCAGGTGGAATGGTCACTACATCACAGGTGAAATGGTCACTCCATCTCACATGGAATGGACACTGCATCTCAGGTAGGATAGTCAATGCATCACAGGTGGTATTGTCATTGCATATAATGTATAATGGTCATGACAATCAGGTGGCCTGGTCACAACATCCCAGGTATGGTAATCCCAACATATAAAGTGGCATACTCACTGCATCTCAGGTGGTATAGTCACTATATCTCAAGTGGGATTGCCACTGCGTGTCATGTGGGATAGTCTCTGCATCATAGTTGCCATGGTCACTGCATCTCAGGTGGTATGGCCACTACATCTTAGGTGGGATGGTCACTGCTTCTCATGTGGGATAGTCACTGCATCACTGTAGGCATGGTCAGTGCATCTCAGGTGGGATGGGCATTACATTTTAGGTGGGATGGTCATTATATCTCAGGTGGGATGGTCATTGCATCACAGGTGCCATTATCACAGCATCTGAGGTGAAATGGTGACTACATTAAAGGTGTGATGATCACTACATCTCAGGTGGGACAGTCACTTCATCAAAGGTGGGATGGTCACTGCCTCTTAGGTGGGAATGTCACTACATCTCGGGTGGGTTGGTCACAACTTCATGGGTGGTATAGTCTCTGCATGACATTTGGGATTGTTACTACATAACAGGTGTTATGTTACTACATCACAGATGAGATGGCCACTGCATGGCTGGTGGAATGGTCATTGCATTACAGTTGGAATGGTCACTGCATCTCAGGAGGGTTGGTAATTACATCTCAGGTGGAATGGTCACTACAACTCTGGTGGAATAGTCACTGCAGCTGTTGTGATTAGTCACTGTAGCACAGTTGGGATGGTCACTGCATCTCAGGTAAGAGTCACTACTTCTCAGGTGGGATGGTCTCTGCCTTATAGGTGGAATGGACACTACATCTCAGGTGTGATGGACACTGTATCTCATGTAAGAGTCACTACATCTTAGATGGTATGGTCACTGCATTACAGGTGGTATGGTCACTGCATCACAGGTAGAATGGTCACTGTATCACAAGTGGGATGGTCACTGCATCACATGTGGTATGGTCACTGCATCTCAGGTGGGCTGGTCACTAAATCTCAGGTGAGATAGTCAGTACATCACAGGTGGGATTGTCATCGCATCTCACGTGGGGTCGACACTACATTTTAGGTGGCTTGGTCACAGCATCTCAGATGGAATGGCCAGAACATCTCAGGTGGGATGGTCACAATATTTCAGGTGAGATGGTCGTTGCATCTCATGTGGGATAGTCACTGCATAACAGTTGGGATGTCACTATATGTCAAGTGGGATGGTCACGACATCTAAGGTAAGAGTCACTACATCTCAGGTGGAAGGTCATTGCATTCCAGGTAGTATTATCACTGCATCTCTGATAAGATGGTCTCTGCATCACAGGTAGAATGGTCACTGCATCTAAAGGGGGAAGGCCACTGCATCTCATGTAATAGTCACTACATCTCTGATGTGATGGTCAGTGCTTCTCAGGTAAGTACCATTATATCGCAGGTGGGATGGTCACTGCATCACAGGTTGAATGGTCACTGAATAACAGGTGGAATGGTCATGCATCTGAGGTGGGATAATCAATTCATCACAGGTGGGATGGTCACTACATCACAGATGGGATGGTCACTGCATCTAATGTAAGAGTCACTACATCTCAGCTGTGATTGTCACTGCATGACAGGTGGATTAGTTGCTACATCAAAGTTGGAATGGTCACTGCATCACAGGTGGGATGTTCACTGCATCTCAGGTGGGATAGTCGGTACTTCATATGTGGGACTGTCATCTCATTTCAGGTGGGATGGTCACTACATCTGTTTTGGTATGGTCACTGCATCTCAAGTGGATGGTCACTTCATCAAAGTTGGAATGATCAATGCATCACAAGTGGAATGATCACTGAATCTCATGTGGGATGGTCAATGCATTACAATTGGGATGGTCACTGCACCTTAGGTGGGTTGGTCAATACATCTCAGATGGGATGGTCACTCCATCTCAGGCAACATTCACTACATCACAGGTGGGATGGTCACTGCATCACATGTGGGATAGTCACTACATTTTAAGTGGGATTTTTCATTACATCTCATGTGGGATGGTTACTAAATTACAAGTGGAATGGTCACTCTATCAAAGTTGGAATGGTCACTGTATCACAGGTGAGATGGCTACTGCATCTCAGGTGGGATAGTTAGTGCATCAAATGTGGCATTGTCTTCTTATCTCAAGTGGGATGGTCACTACATCACAGGTGGCCTGGTTACTTCAACTCAGGTGAGATGGTCAAAACATATCAAATGCCATGGTCACTGCATCTCAGGTGGCATGGTCAAAAAATCTCAGGTAGGGTCATCACTGCATCTCATGTGTATTATTTGCTGCATCACATTTGGGATGGTCATTATATCTCAGATTGGATAGTCTCTGTATCTCAGGTAAGAGTCACTACATCTCAGGGTGGATCGTCACTGCATCCCAGGTGGATGGTCAATAAATCTTAAGTGGGAAGGTCACTGCATCCCAGGTGGGATGGTCATTGCATTTCTGTTAAGATTGTCAGTGCATCACACATGGGATTTTCATCACAACAGAGATGGGATTGTCACTGCATAACAGGTGGGATGGTCACTGCATCAAAGTTTGAATGGTCATTGCATCACCAGTGGCATGGTCACTGCATCTCATGTGAGCTAGTCACTGCATCACACTTGGGATTGTCACTGCATCTTAGGTGGTTTTGTCAATATATCTCATATGGGATGGTCATTGCATCTCAGGTAAGAGTCACTATATCTCAGGAGAAATGGCCACTTCATCTCAAGATAATCACTGCATCACAGTTTGGATAGTCACTGCATCACATGTGGGATGGTCACTACATTTAAGGTGGGATGGTCACCACATCTCAGGTAGAATTATCACTATATCACAGATGGGATGGTCCCTGCATCTCATGTAAGTGTCACTACATTTCAGGTGGGAATGTCACTGTATCACAGGTGGAATGGTCACTGCATCAAAGTTGGGATGGTCACTGAATCACAGGTGGGATGATTACTGCCTCTCAGGTGGGATAGTCAGTGCATCACATGTGGTATTGTCAGCTCATCTCTAGTGGGATGGTCAATACATCACAGGTGTTATGGTCACTGTAAATCAGGTGGGATGGTCAAAACATCTCAGGTGGCATGGTCACTATAGCTTAGATGGGATAGTTACATCATCTCAGGTTGGATGGTCACTGCATCTCATTTGGTAGAGTCACACATCACACCTGGAATGGTCACTACATCTCATGTAAGAGTCACTACATCTCAGGTGGGATTGTCACTGCATTAAAGTTGGGATGGTCACTGTATCTCATGTGGGATGGTCATTACATCTCAGGTGGGATGATCACTTCATCTCAGGTAAGTGTCACTATATGTCATGTGGGATTGTCACTGCAACCCAGGTGGGATGGTCACTGAATCTCAGATAATGTGGTCACTGTATCACAGGTGGAATGGTCATTGCATCTCAGGTGAGATGGTCACATTTCAGCTGGGATGGTCTCTGCATCTCATGTGAGATAGTCATTGCATCATAGTTCACTATATCTCAGGTGGAATGGTCACTACATCTATGGTAAGAGGCACTATATGTCATTTGGGATGGTCACTGAATGTCAGGTGGGATGGTCACTGAATGTCAGGTGGGATGGTCACTGAATGTCAGGTGGGATGGTCACTGAATCTCAGATGGGATAGTCACTTCATCTCAGGTTAATTGTCATCACATCTCATATGGGATAGTCACTACATCCCACGTGGCGTGGTCAAAGCATCCCGGGTGGTGTGGTCACATCTCAGGTACTATGGTCACTGAATCACAGATTGGATGGCCAATGCATCACTGGATGGAAGGTCACTACATCACAGGTGGGATGGTCACTACTCCCAGGTGTGATGGTCATAGCATCACAGGGGAGATTGTCACTACATAACAGGTGGTAGGTCACTACATCACAGATGGGATGGTCACTGCTTGGCTGGTGGTATGGTCACTGCATCACAGTTGGAATTGTCACTGCATCACAGATGGGATGGTTACTAAATCACTGGTGGGGTGGTCACTGCATCTCAGCTAAGATGGTCACTGCATCACAGGTGGAATGGTCACCAAATCTCAGGTGGGATAGTCACTGCAACACTCATGGGATTGTCATCGCATCTCACATGGGTTTGACACTACATCTTAGGTTGTTTGGTCACAGCATCCCAGGTGGAATGGTCACAACATCTCAGGACTCATGGTCACTACGTCTCAGGTGTAATGGACACTGCATATCATGAAAGAGTCATTACATCTCATGTGGGATGGTCACTGCATTACATGTGGGATGGTCACTGCATCACAGGTGGAATGGTCACTGTATCATAAGATGGTCCTTGCATCACAGTTGGGATGGTCACTGCATCTCAGATGGGATGCTCACTACGTCTCAGTTGTGATGGTCATTGCATTTCATGTATGAGTAACTGCATCTCAAAGGGGATGGTCACTGTATCAAATGTGGGATGGTCACTGCATCTCAAGTGGGATGGTCACTACATTTCAGGTGGGTTGATTATGAATTCACAGGTGGGATGGTCACTGCATCTCAAGTGGAATGGTCCCTGCATCAAAGTTTGAATGGTCACTACATCACAGCTGGAAAGTCACTACTTCAAAGGTGGGATGCTCACTGACTCTCAGGTGGGATTGTCACTGCATCTCTGGTGGGAAAGTCACTGCATCACAGGTAATAGTATATCTCAGGTGGAATGGTCACTGCATCATGGGCTGGATGTTCACTGCATCTCAGTTGGGATCATCACTGTATCATAGGTAAAATGGTCACTGCATCTCAGGTAATATGGTCACTACAACCCAGGTGAGAAGGACACTGCATCTCATGTAAGAGTCACTACATCTCAGTAGTGATGGTCACTGCATCAAAGGTGGGATGGTCACTCCATCTTAGGTGGATGGTCACTACATCTCATGTGGGACAGTCACTGCTTCACAGGTGCAATGGTCACATAACCTCAGTTGGGATGGTGACTACATCTCAGGTGAGATGGTCACTACATTTCAGGTGGGATAGTCACTGCATCAAAGGTGGGATGGTCCCTGCATCTTAGTTGGGATTGTCACTACATCTCAGGTGGGTTGGTCACAACTTCACAGGTGTTATGGTCACTGAATCACAGGTGGGATTGTAACTACATAACAGGTAGTATGTCACTTCATCACAGATGGGATTGTCACTGCATGACTGGTGGAATGGTCACTGCATCACAGTTGGAATGTTCACTGCATCACATGTGGGATGGTCACTGCATCACAGGAAAGATGATGACTGAATCACAGGTGGATTTGTCACTGTGTCACAAGTGGGATGGTCACTGCATCACAGGTGGGATTGTCACTGCATCTCAGATGGGATGCTCACTAAATCTCAGGCAGGATAGTCACTGTATTACAAGTGGGATTGTATTTACATATCATGTGGAATTGAAAGTACCTCTTAGGTGGCTTGGTCATAGTATCCCATGTGGAATGGCCACAACATCTCAGGTGGCATAGTCACTACATTTCCGGTGGGATGGACACTAGATCTCATGTGGGATAATCACTGCTTCACAGTTGAGATGGTCAATGCATCCCAGGAGGGATGGTCACTATATCACAGTTGGGATAGTCACTACATTATAGGAGGGATTGTCATCTCAGCTCAAGTGGGATGGTCACTACATCACAGGTGGCATGGTCACTGCAAATCATGTCGGATGATCAAAACTTATCAGGTGGCATGGTCACTGCATCTTAGGTGGGTTGGTCAAAAAATCTTAGGTCAGATGGTCACTGCATCTCATGTGGGAGAGTCACAGCATCACAGCTGGGATGGTGACTACATCTCAGGTTTAATTGTCAGTGCATCTCATGTAAGAGTCACTACATCTCAGGTGGGATGGTCACTCCATCAGAGTTGTTATGGTCAATGAATCTCATGTGTGGTGGTTATTGCATCTCACGTGTGATGATCACTTCATCTCTGTTAATTGTTGCTACATGTCATGTGGGATGGTCACTGCAACCCAGGTGGGATGGTCAATGCATATCAGATAGGAGGTCACTTCATCACAGGTAGAATGGTCACTACATCTCAGGTGGGATGGTCACTACATCTCAGGAAAGAGCCAGTACTTCCCAGGTAATATGGTCACTACATCACAGGTTGGATTTCTTTTCTTTTCTTTTTTTTTTTTTTTTGCTTTGAAATTTAGAAACAAGTTTTATTTAAGATCTGAAATACAATTCCTAAAATATCAACTTTTCAGAAAACTGTGGCTACACAATAATGCATTGCCTCTATCATGTTA
>NW_018393195.1:30123-42297 GCF_900095145.1 Mus pahari
ATCCCTCCTACAACTTCATTAACTGCGTACTCCTTATTATCAACATTTCCCTGCGACTTCTTGCAATTGGCATACTCCTCCAGAATAGCATCGACATTCTTTTTAGCAGGGAGCTGGAACAACTGCTTCTGCCTAGTAACCAAGTCCCAGTCCTCCACCAGCCATGGTTTTAATTCTTCAGGGATCTTCACCTTCACCTCCATCTTACTCTTGAATGCCTCCTCGCTCTCCACAGTGGGGTCAGCTCATGCCCTTTTCTTCCGAGGGGGCTGGGGGACTTCACTGGTACTGCCACCGTCTCCATTGCCAGGAGCCTTCTGCTTGTTCTTCCTGGTCTTTCGCACAGAACCAGAAGGGGGGTTCTCAGCAGAGCGACCTCCCCATCTTCCGGGCAGAGCTGGATCGAGATTCTTCAGCTGCGAACCAGCTGACTTCTTTCCTGAGGCAGCTCCTCTCATCTTACTTCTCTACATATTGCTCCGGGTTGGTTTCTTAAAGTTGTCTTCTTCAGCAGCTTGTTGTCCATGAGTTTGAGAAGCCTGCTTTCTGGAACTCATTCAACCCTGTTTTTATTCCAACCAACAATGTTCCTTCTTTCCCTTCCAAGAATTCCTAGTAATTTCCTAGGATGGTCTGGAAAAATGAAGTGGGAATACAATCCTGTATTCTGCAACCAGGAATGGTTCTGCAACCAGGGTCAGATCTCCTGATCCTTACTGTATAGCAAACTTAGCTTTTCTGATGATGACCTGAAACGAGAATCCAGTTCTTTCCAGCAGCCGACGTGTGATCACTGCTGCTCCTCCAACCGCCATAGTCACAGGTTGGATTTCTATACACAAAAGATAAATGGACTGAGAAAAAAATTAGGGAAATAGCCCCATTCAAAATAGTCACAAAAAATATAAAATTCCTTGGTGTGACTCTAACTATGGAAGTGAAAGATTTCTATGACAAGAACTTCAGGTCTCTAGACAAAAGAAATTGAAGATCTCAGAAGATAGAAAGATCTCCCATGCTCATGGATAGACAGGATTAATATATTAAAAATAGCTATCCCGCTGAAAGCAATCTACAGATTCGATGCAATCCCCACCAAAATTCCAACTCAATTCTTCACTGAGTTAGAAAGGGCAATTTGCAAATTCATCTGGAATAATAAAAAAAACCTAGGATAGCAAAAACTATTCTCAACAATTAAAGATCCTCTCTCTGGTGGAATCACCATGCCTGACCTGAAGCTGTACTACAGAGCAATTGTGATCAAAGACTGTATTATACTGGTACAGCAACAGACAGGTTGATCAATGGAACAGAATTGAAGACCCAGAAATGAACCCACACACCTGTGGTTACTTGATCTTTGACAAGGAAAATAAAACCATCCAGTGGAAAAATGACAGCATTTTCAACAAATGGTGCTGGCACAACTGGCAGTTATGAGGTAGAAGAATGCCAATTGATCTATTCTTATCTCCTTGTAAAAATCTCACATCTAAGTGGATCAAAGAACTCCACATAAAACCAGAGACACTGAAATTTATAGAGGAGAAAGTGGGGAAAATCCTTGAAGATATGGGCACATGGGAAAAATCTCTAAACAGAACAGAAATGGCCTGTGCTGTAAGATCAAGAATAGACAAATAGACTTCATAAAATTACAAAGCATCTGTAGGGCAAAAGATAGTGTAAATAAGACAAAAAGGCCACCAACAGATTGGGGAAGAATTTTTACCAATCCTAAATCTGATAGGGGACTAATATTCAATATATACAAAGAGCTCAGGAAGCTGGATCTGAGAAATTCAAATAACCCCATTGAAAATGGGGTACAGAGCTAAAGAAAGAATTGTCAACTGAGGAATACTGAAGGACTGAGAAGCACTTGAAAAAAATGTTCAACATCTTAATAATCAGGGAAATGCAAATCAAAAGAACCCTGAGATTTCACCTCACACCATTCAGAATGGCTGGGATGAAAAATTCAGGTGACAGCAGATGCTGGCAAGATTGTGGATAAAGAGGAACACTCCTCCATTGCTGGTGGGATAGCATGCTTGTACAACCATTCTGGAAATCAGTCTGGCTGTTCCTCAGAAAACTGGACATAGTACTACAGGCAGATTCAGCAATACCACTCCTGGACATATACCCAGAAGTTGTTCTAACTGGTAATAAGGACACATGCTCCACTATGTTCAAAGCAGCCATATTTATAATAACCAGGAGCAGGAAAGAACCCAGATTTCCCTCAACAGAAGAGTGGATACAGAAAATGTGGTACACTTACACAGTGGAGTACTACTCAGCTATTAAAAACAATAAATTTATGAAATTCTTAGGCAAATGGATGTATCTGGTGGGTATCATCCTGAGTGAGTTAACACAATCACAAAAGAAGTCACTTGATATGCACTCACTGATAAGTGGATATTAGCCCAGCAACCTAGAATACCCAAGATACAATTTCCAAAACCCAGGAAAAGCAAAAAGAAGGAAGACCAACATGTGGATATTTTACTCCTCCATAAAATAGGGAATAAAATACCCATGGAAGGAGTTGCAGAGACAAAGTTTGGAGCTAAGATGAAAGGTTGGACTATCCAGAGACTGCCCCACCCGGGGGTCCATCCCGTAATCAGTCACCAAACGCAGACACTATTGCATATGCCAGCAAGAACTTGCTGAAAGGACCCTGATATAGCTGTCCCCTGTGAGGTTACACCAGTGTCTGGCAAATACAGAAGTGGAGGCTCACAGTCATCTACAGGATGGAACAAAAGGCCCCCAATGGAGGAGCTAGAGAAATTACCTAAGGAGCTGAAGGGGTCTGCAACCTTATAGATGTAAAAACAATATGAACTAAGGAGTACTCACAGAGATCATGTCTCTAACTGCATGTATAGCAGAAGATAGCCTAGTTGGCCATCATTGGGTAGAGTCTCCTTGGTCTTGTAAACTATATAAGCCCATTACAGAGGGATTCCAGGGCCAAGAAGTGTGAATGAGTGGGTAGGGGAGCAGGGTGGGGGAAGGGTATAGGGGATAGCATTTAATATGTAAATGAAATAAATACCTAATAAAAATTGGGAAAAAAGAAAATATGTCAAGTTGTTGAAATACAATGTAGGTCATGAAGGAAATAGCATTCAGTGACATCTTCCTTATCACATTTATAAATTCACATCATTTGAGAGAAAATTTCTTGTTTTCTTCATAAAAAGACAGTTACAGTTTATTCTAATATGTCTAATTAATAATACAATGGCAAACTTAAATCTTATGTAATTGTTGTTAATACCACTAAGTAGAACTATGACGCATTCGTGACTAACTCTCTTTTCTGTAGCATCTTTGTTAAAGCACATATCATCTTGGAATAACACATTGTAGAGTTTTCTTTAAAATATGCATATGAAAATAAGTCAAGTTAATTAAATAAGGTGTAGCCCATTAAGGAAATAATTGCATCTCAGGAGGGATAGTCACTCCATCTCAGGTGGTATGTTCACTGCATCTCAGGTAGGAAGGTCATTGCATCAGATGTGGGTTGCTCACTACATCTCAGTTGGGGTTGTCACTGTACCTCTTGTGGTATAGTCATTTCATCACAGTTAGGATAGTCACTGCATCTCAGGCAAGATTGTCAATTCATAACAGGTGGAATGGTAACTACATCACAGTTGTGATGGTCACCACATCACAGGTGTGATGAGCACTAACACTCACAATGCATTGTCACTGTGTCTCAGGTGGAATGGTCATTGCATCAAAGGTGGAATGGTCAATGTATCAATTGGGATGTTCACTGCATCACCGAAGGGATGGTCACTGAATCACAGGTGGGATGGTCACTGAATCTTAAGTGGGATAGATAATTTTTACCATAGGTGGAATGGACACTACATCAAATGTGGGATGGTAACTATATCACCGCTAATATGTTCAGTATATCCCAAGTGGGAAAGTCACTAGATCACAGATGGGATGATCACAGCATCTAATGTAAGAGTCACTACATCTCAGCTGTGATGGTCACTGCATCACAGGTAGAATAGTCACTGCATCAAAGTTGGAATTGTCACTGCATCACAGGTGGATGGTCACTGCATCTCAGGTGGGATAGTCAGTACTTTATATGTGGGATGGTCACTGCGTACCAGGTGGGAAGGTCACTACATCTCTGGTGGCATGGTAACTGCATCTCATATGACTGATTCACTGTATCACAGTTGGGATGGTCACTACATCTCAAGTGGGATGGTCACTGCACCTCGTATAAGAGTCACTACATCTCAGGTGGGATAGTCACTGCATCAAAGGTGGGATGTTCATTGTATCACAGGTGGGATGGTCACTATATCTCATGTGGGATGGTCACTACATCTCATATGGTATCTTCACTAAATCACAGGAGGGATGTTCACAGAATCTCAAGAGGGATGGTCAGTGCATGACAGGTGGGAGAATAAATACATCACAGGTGGGATGGTGAGTTCATCACAGGTAGGATAGTTACTACATCAAAGATGGGATGGTCACTGCTTCTCAGGTGGAATGGTCACTGCATCAAAGTTGGAATCGTCACTGCATCACCGGTGGCATGGTCACTGTATCTCATGTGGGATAGTCACTGCATCACTCTTGGGATTGTCACTGAATCTTAGGTGGGTTGTCATTAGATCTCAGATGGGATGGTCATTGCATCTCAGGTAAGCATCACTACATCTCAGGATGAATGGTCACTTCATCTCAGTTAGGGTAATCACTGCATCACAGGTCGGATAGCTACTGCATCACATGTGGAATCGTCACTACATTTAAGGTGGGAGGTCACTACATCTCATGTATGAGTCACTACAATTCCAGTGGGATGGTCACTGAATCTCAGTTGGGATAATTATTACATAAAAGGTGGAATGGTCACTGCATCACAGGTGGGATGGTCACTGCATCTCAGGTAGTCACTGCACCATATGTGGTATTGTCATCTCATCTCAAGTGGGATGGTTACTACATCTCAGGTCAGATGGTCACTGCATCTCATGTGGGAGAGTCACGGCATAACAGCCTGGATGGTCACTACATTTCAGGTGGGTTAGTCACTGCATCTCATGTAAGAGTCACTATATCTCAGGTGGGATAGTCACTGCATTCCAGGTAGGATTTTCACTGCATCTCTGGTAAGATGGTCACTGCATCACAGTTGGAATGGTTACTGCATATCAGGAGGAAATGACACTACATCTCAGGTGGAAAGGACACTGCATCTCACTTAAGAGTTACTAATTTTCTGATGTGATGGTCACTGCATCACAGGTATGTGTCACTATATCTCATGTGGAATGGTCATGGCATCACAGGTGGAATGGTCACTGATTCACAGGTGGGATGGTCACTGCATCTCAGGTGGGACAATCAATTCATCACAGGTGGGGTGGTCACTATATCACAGTGGGTTGGTCACTATATCTCAGGTGGAATTGTCACTGGATCCCATCTGGGATGGTCACTACATCTCAGGTGGGATGGTAACTACATCTCAGGTGAAATGGTCACTACATCTCTCATGGGATGATCAATAAATCACAGTTGGGATGGTCACAGCATCTCAAGTGGATGGTCACTGCATGACAGGTGGGATGATAACTACACCACAGGTGGGATGGTCAATGCATCTCAGGTGGAATGGTCACTGAATCAAAGATGGAATGATCAGTGCATCACAGGTGGGTTGGTCACTGCATTTCATGTGGGATAGTCAGTGCATCATATGCAGGAATGTCATCTCATTTCATGTGGGATGGTCACTACATCTCAGGTTATTTGGTCAATACATCTCAGGAGGTATGGTCACTGTATCACAGGTGGAATGATCACTCCATCACAGGTGGATGGTCACAGCATCACATGTGGGATGATCAATACATTTCAGGTGGGATTGTCATTATATCTCAGGTGGGATGGTCACAAAATCACAGGTTTACTGCTCATGGCATCAAAGTTGGAATGGTCACTGCATGACAGGTGAGAAGGTCACTGCATCTCAGGTGGGATAGTTAGTGCAGCAAATGTGGCTTTGTCTTCTCATCTCAAGTGGGATGGTCACTATACAGGTGGCATGGTCACTACAACTCAGGTGAGATGGTCAAAATATCTCAGGTGGCATGGTTACTGCATGTCAGGTGGCATGGTCAAAAAATCACAGGTGGGATCATCACTGCATTTCATGTGTAAGATTCATTGCATCACAGATGAGATGGTCACTAAATCTCAGGTAGAATGGTCACTGTATCTCAGGTAAGAGTCACTGCATCTCAGGTGGGATGGTCACTGCATCCTGCTGGGATGGTAACTGTGTCTCTGTTAAGATGGTTAGTGCATCATACCTGGGATTTTCATCACAACAGTGATGGGATGGTCACAGCATCAGAGGTGGGATGGTCACTGCATTACAGGTATGATCATCACTGCATCTCAGGTTGAATGGTCACTGCATTAGGTGGAGTGGTCACTGCATCAAATTTGGAATCGTCACTGCATCACTGGAGGTATGGTCACTGCATCTCATGTGGGATAGTCACTGCATCACACTTGGAATTGTCACTGCATCTTAGATGTGTTGGTCAATATATCTTATATATCTCAATTGCATCTCAGGTAGGAGTCACTACATCTCAGGAGGAATGGTCACTTCATCTCAGTTAGTATAATCACTGAATCACAGGTAGGATAGCCACTGCATCACATGTGGGATGGTTACTACATTTAAGGTTGGATGGTCACTACATCTCAGGTGGGATGGTCACTATATCACATATTTTATGGTCACTGAATCTCATGTAAGAGTCACTGCATTTCAGGTGTTATGGTCACTGCATAAAGTTGGAATGGTCACTGCATCACAGGTGGGATGGTCACTGCATCTCAGGTGAGATGGTCAATGTATCTCAGGTTGAGTGGTCACTGCATCAGGAGGAATGGTCACTGAATCAATATTGGAATGGTCACAGCATCACTGGTGGGATGGTCACTGCATCTCATGTGGGATAGTAACTACATTACACTTTGTATTGTCACTGCATCTTAGGTGGTTTGGCCAATATATCTCAGATGGAATGGTCATTGAATCTCAGGTAAGAGTCAGTACATCACAAGAGGAATGTTCACTTCATCCTAGTTAGGATAAGCACTGCATCACAGGTGGGATAGCCAATGTATCACTTGTGGAATGGTCACTACATTTAAGGTGGGATGGTCACTATATCTCAGGTGAGATGGTCACTATACCCCAGATGGAATGGTCACTGCATCTCATGTAAGAGTCACTAAATTTCAGGTGAGATGATCACCACATCACAAGTGGAATGGTCACTGCATCAATGTTGGAATGGTCACTGCATCTCAGGTGAGATAGTCAGAGCATCATATGTGGGATTGTCATCTCATCACAGGTGGGATGGTCACTACTTCTCAGGTGTTATGGTCCCTTTAAATCAGGTGGAATGGTCATAACATCTCAGGTGGCATGGTCACTGCATGTCAGGTGGGATAGATACTGCATCATATGTGGGTTTGTCATCTCATCTCACATGGGATGGTCACTACATCTCAAGTGTCATGGACACGGCATCTCAGGTGGGATGGTCACAAAATCTTAGGTGGGAGCATCACTGCATCTCATGTGTTAGATTCACTGCATCACAGTTGGGATGATCACTACACCTCAGGTGGAATGGTCACTGCATCACAGTTGGGATGGTCACTACATTTCAGGTGATATGGTCACTATATCTCACGTTGGATGGTCACTACATTTCAGGCGGGATGGTCACTGCATCCCAGGTGGGATGGTCATTACATCTCAGGTGGAATGGTCACTGCATCATAGTTTGGTTGGTCACTACATCCCAGCTGGGATGGTCACTGCATCTCAGGTAACAGTCACTACTTCTCAGGAGGGATGGTCACTGCACCACAAGTGAGATGGTCACTCCATCACATGTGGGGTCATCACTACATTTCAGCTGGGATTGTCATTACATCTTAGGTGCCATGGTCACTAAATCACAGGTGTAATGGTCACTGCATCAAAGTTTAAATTGTTACTGCATCACATGTGAGATGATCACTACATCTCAGGTGGGATAGTTAGTGCATCAAATGTGGCATTGTCTTCTCATCTCATGTGGGATAGTCTCTACATCACAGGTGGCACGGTCACTGCAACTCAGGTGAGATGATCTAAACATCTCCAGTGGGATGGTCACTGCATCTCAGGTGGCATTGTCACTGTACCTCATGTGTAAGATTCACTGCATCACAGTTGGGATGGTCACTACATCTCAGTTTGAATGGTCACTGCATATCAGGTAAGAGTCACTACATCTCAGGTGGGATGTTCACTATATCACAGGTGAGATGGTCACTGCATCTCTGTTAAGATGGTCAGTTTATCACAGGTGGGATTTTCATCACACCAGAGATGGTATGGTCACTTAAACACAGGTGGGATGATGACTACATCTCAGATGGGATGGTCACTACATATCATCTTGGATTGTCACTAAATCGCAGGTGTGATGGTCTCAGCATCTCAGGTAGGATGGTCACTGCATCACAGGTGGGATGATGACTACATCACAGAAATGATGGTGACAACATCACTGGTAGGATGGTCACTACATCACAGATGGGGTAGTCACTGCATCTTAGGTTGAATTGTCACAGCATTTCAGGTGTAATGGTCACTGCATCAACGTTGGAATGGCCACTGCATCACCAGTGGGATAGTCACTGCATCAGACTTGGGGTTGTCACTGTTTCTTAAGTATATTTTTCAATATATCTCAGATGGGATGGTCACTGCATCTCAGGTAAGAGTCATTAAATCTCACTAGGAATGGGCAATTCATCTTAGTTGGGATAATCACTGCATCACAGGTGGGATTACCACTGCAACAGAGTTGGGATGGTCACTAGATCTCAGGTGTTTTGGTCATTACCTCACAGATGGGATGGTCACTGAATCTCATGTAAGAGGTACCACATTTCAGATGGGATGGTCACTTCATCACAGGTGCAATGGTCACTGCATCAAAATTGGAATGGTCACTGCCTCATAGATGGGATGGTCACTGCATCTCAGGTAGGATAGTCAGTGCATCATATGTGGTATTTTCATCTCATCTCAAGTGGGATGGTCACTACATCTCAGGTGCAATGGTCACTGCAAATTAAGTGGGATTGTCAAAACATCTCAAGTGGAATGGTCCCTCCATCTTAGGTGGGATGGTCACATTTCAGGTCAGATGTTCACTGCATCTCATGTGGGAGAGTCATAGCTTCAGAGCTGAGATGGTCACAGCATCTCATGTGGGATGGTCATAACATCTCAGGTGGAATGATAACTTCATCTCAGGTATGTTTCACTATATGTCATGTGGGATGATCACTGCAAACCAGGTGGGATGTTCAATGCATGTCAGGAAAAAGATCACTGCATTACGGGTGGAATGGTTACTGCATCTCAGGTGGGATACTCAGAACATTTCAGATGGGATGGTCATTTCATCTCATGTTGAATAGTCACTGCATCTCAGGTGGGATTGTCACTACATCTCAGGTGGGATGGTCACTACATCTAAGGTAAAAGTCAGTAATTCTCAAGTAAGATGGTCATTGCATCACAGGTGGAATGGTCAATTCATCTCTGGAGGTCCCGTCACTATATCTCAGGTTGGAAGGACAATGCATCTCACATAAGTGTCACTACATCTCAGGTATGATGGTCACTGCATCACAGGTGGGATTGTCAGAGCATCACAGGTGGGATGGTCACTGCATTACAGGTGGGATGGTCACTGAATCTCAGGTGGGATTGTCATTGCATCTCAGGTGGAATAATAACTGCATCTCTGGTGGGATGTTCACCACTACACCTCAGGTGGGATTGTCACTGCATGTCATATGGTATAGTCTCTGCATCACAGCTGACATGGTCACTGCATCTCAGATGGGATGGACACTTCATCTTAGGTGGGATGATCACTGCATCTCATGTAGGATAGTGACTGCATCACTGTTGTCATGGTCAGTGCATCTCAGGTGGGATGGGCATTATATCCTAGTTTGGATGGTTGTTATATCTCAGGTGGGATGGTCACTGCATCGCAGGTGCGATGGTCATAGCATCTCTGGTGGGATGGTGACTACATCTCAGTTGGGTTGGTCATCACATCTCAGGTGGAATTGTCACTGAATCAAAGGTAAGATGGTCACTGCACCTTAGGTAGGTTTGTCAAGACATCACACGTGGGTTGGTCACAACTTCATAGTTGGTATGCTCACTGCATCACAGGGGGATTGTCATTACATAACAGGTGGTATGTAACTACATCACAGATTCACTGTGATGGCTGGTGGAATGGTCACTGCATCACAGTTGGAATGGTCACTGCATCACAGGTGGGATGTCACTGCATCTCAGGTTGGCTGGTTACTATATCTCAGTTCGGATAGTCACTGCATCACAGGTAGGATTGTCATCACATCTCATGTGGGATCGACACTACATCTTAGGTGTCTTGGTCACAGCATCCAAGGTGGAATGATCACAGCATCTCAGGTATCGTGGTCAGTACATCTCAGGTCAGATTGTCACTGCATCTCATGTTAGAGAATCACAGCATCACAGCTGGGATGGTCACTAAATTTTAGGTGTGATGGCCACTGCATCTCATGTAAGAGTCACTACATCTCATGTTGGATGGTCACTGAATCAGACTTGGTATGGTCACTGCATTTTGTGTGGGATGGTCATTGCATCTCAGGTGGGATGATAACTTCATCTCAGGTAAGTGCCACTACATGTCATGTGGGATGGTCACTGCAACCCAGGTGGGATGGTCAGTGCATCTCAGGAAGGAGATCACTGAATAACAGGTACAAAGGTTACTGCATCTCAGGTGTTATGGTCAGAACATTTCAGGTGGTATGGTCACTTAATCTCATGTTGGATAGTCACTGCATCTCAGTTGGGATGGTCACTACATCTCAGGTGGGATGGTCACTACATCTAAGGTAAGAATCAATACTTCTCAGGTAAGATGTTCACTGCATTCAGGTTTAATAGTGAATTCATCTCAAGAGGTGTTGTCATTACATCTCAGGTTGGAAGGACAATGCATCTCATATAAGTGTTACTATATCTCAGATGGGATGGTCACTGCATCACAGGTGGAATGGTCAGAGAATCACAGGTGGGATGGTCACTGCATCACAGGTGGGATGGTCTTTACATTTCAGGTGGGATGGTCACTACATCTCAGGTGGGATTGACCCTGCATCTTATGTAAGAGTCACTACATCTCAGGTGGGATAGTCACTTCATCACATTTGGGTAGGTTACTGCATCACATTTGGGATGGTCAGTGCATCTCAGGTGGGATGGTCAAAGCATCACAGATGGGATGGTCACTACATCACAGTTGACTTGGTCACATCATTACATGTGGGATGGTCACTACATCACAGATGGGAGGGTCACTGTACCTCATGTGGAATGGTCACTGCATCACATTTGGAATGGTGTCTTCATCACAGGTGAGATGGTCACAACATCTCAGTTGGGATGATTAATGCACCTCCTGTGGTATACACAGTTGTGATTGTCACAGCATCACAGTTGGGATGGTCACTGAATCTCAGGTGGTATGGTCACTACATCCCAGGTGGTATGGTCACTACATCACAATTTAGATGGTCACTGAATCTCAGTTGGGATGGTTACTGCATCACAGGTGGGATGGTCACTACAACAAAGGTGGAATGGTCACTACATCACAGGTTCAATGGTCACTACATCTCAGTTGAAATGTTCACTGCATCTCAGGTGGAATGGTCACTGCATCACAGGTGGGATGGTCATAGCCACACAGGTGGGATCGTCACTACATCTCAGGTGAGATAGTAACTGCATCCATGTTGGATGGTCACTTCATCACAGGTGGGATGGTAACTGCATCTCAGGAGGGAGGGTCACTGCATTTCAGGTAGCATGGTCTCTTTTTTTTTCTTTTTTATTATTATTTTCTTTATTTACATTTCAAATGCTATCCCGAAAGTTTCCCATACCCCTCCCCCCACCTCTGTTCCCCTACCCACCCACTCTCA
>NW_018393195.1:43937-62080 GCF_900095145.1 Mus pahari
GTCACTGCATCACAATTGGGATGGTCATTGCATCTCAAGATGGATGGTCTCTACATTTCAGGTGGAATGGTCATTGCACCTCAGCTGATAGTCACTACATCTCAGGTGGGATATTCACTGCATCACATGTGGGATGTTCACTGCATCACAGGTGTAATGTTTACTATTTCACATTTGAATTTCACAACATCATATGTTGGATAGTCACTACATCTAACGTAGAATGGTCACTATATCACAGGTGATACGTTCACTATATCACAGGCAGGATGATCACTGCTTCTCAGGTAAGAGTCACTACATCTCAGGTAGGATGCTCATTGCATCACAGGGGGGGATTGTCACTGTATCTCAGGTGGTATTTTCACTACATCATAGGTGGGATTGTAATTGCACCACAGGTGGGATGGTCACTGCAGTTCAGGTGGGATGGTTACATCTCAGGTGGGATGTTCACTGAATCACAGGTGAAATAATCACTACATAACAGATGGAATGGGCACTTCATAATAGGTGGAATGGTCACTACATCTCAGGAAGGCTGGTCACTTCATCACAGCTGTAATGTTTACTATATCACATGTTAAATTCACAACATCATAGGTGGGATGGTCACTACATCTCAGGTGGGATAGTCACTGCATCACAAGTGGGATGGTAACTGCACCTCACATGGGATAGCCATTATATCTCTGGTGGTATGGTCACAGCATTTCTGGAAATAGTCACTACATCTCAGGTGGGATGGTCACTGCCTCACAGGTAGGGTGCTCACTCATCATAGGTGGGATTGTCACTGTAACTCAGGTTGTATGGTCACTATATCTCAGGAAGGATGGTCACTGCATCACCGGTGTAATGTTCACCATAACAGATGTGAAATTCACAACATCGTAGGTGGGATGATCACTACATCTCTGGTGGGATGTTCACTACATCACAGGTCATATAGTCACTACATCGCATGGGGGGTGGTCATTGCATCTCAGGTGGGATCATCACTCCATCACAGTTGGTATGGTCAGGGTATCACAGGTGGGATGGTCATTGAATTTCAGTGGGATAGCAACTGCATCACAGGAGGTATGGACACTGCATCTCACTAGGGATGGTCACTACATCTCATGTGGAATGCTCACTGAATCTTAAGTGGGATGGTCACAACATCACAGGCATGATGCTCATGACATCACAGGTCTGATGGTCATGTCAATTCAGCTGGGATAATCACTACATGACAGGTGGGATAATCACTGCATCACAGGTGGGATGGTCAATACATCATAGGTGGAATAGTCACTTCATCACAGGTGGAATGGTCACTGCATCTCCAGTGGGATTGACCCTACATCTCAGGTGGGATGGTTACTCCATCTTAGGTGAAAGTCAATATCTTTCAGGTGGAATAGTCACTACATCACAGATGGAATAATCACTGCATCACAGGTGGGATTGTCACTACATCATAGGTAGAATGGTCACTTCATCTCAGGGGGTATGGTCACTGCAGCACAGGTGGAATTATCCTATGTTACAGGTGGGATGGTTACTGCATCAGTTAACAAGGTCAATTCATCACAGGTGGAATTGTCACTGCATCTATGGTGGTATTGTCATGACATCACAGGTGAATGGTCACTGCATCTCATCCCTCATGTGGATCACAGGTGCAGTGACCATCCCACCTGAGATGCAGTGACTATCCCAACTGTAATGCAGTGGCAATGCAATCTGTTATGTAGTGACCTTTCCACCAGAGATATAGTGACCATCCATACTGAGGTTCAGTGACCATACCACCTATGATGTAGTGACTCTCACCTTCAATATAGTGAACCTTCCACCTGTGATGCAGTGATCATTCTACACGTTAGGCAGTAGCAATCACACGTGAGATGCAATTACCATCTCAACTGTGATGATGTGACAATCCCACCTGAGATGCTGTGATCATTCCACTTGTGATGCAGTGACCATCACACCTGAGATGTGGTGATCATACCAATTGTGATGCAGTGATTATTCCACCTGTGATGTAGTGACCATCTCTCCTGAGAAGCAATAATCATCCCAACTGTGATGCAGCGACTATCTGACATGAGATGCAGTGACCACCCCAGCTGAGATGTAATGGCCATCCCTCCAGAGAAGCAAAGAGCATCCCAACTGTGATACAGCGACTATCCCACATGAAATGCAGTGACTATCCCACCTGAGATTAGTGGCTATCCTACCTGAGATGCAGTGACCATGCCACCTGGGATGTAGTGACTTTCCCAAAAGAGATGCTGTGACCATCTCAGCTGTGATGCAGTGACTATCCCACCTGAGATACAGAGACCATCCAGACTGTGATCCACAGACCATCCCAACTGTGATGCAGTGACCAACCCACCTGATATGCAATGACCATCTCACATGTGATGTAGTGACCATAACACCTTTGATGTAGTTAGCATCCCACATGTGATGCACAGACCATCCCAACTGAGTTGCAGTGAACATCCACCTGTGATGTAGTGACAATACCACCATAGACGCAGTGGCAATACCACCTGTGATGCATTGACTATCTCAACTGTGTTGCTGTAACCATCCCATCTGAAATACAGTGACCATTCCACCTGTGATGCAGTGACCATCCCACCTGTGATGTAGTGACCATTCTAATATGATGTACTGACCATCCCACCTGTGATGCAGTTATTATTCATCCTGTGATGTAATGACTATCCCACCAGCGATTTAGTGACTCTCACCTGAGATGCAGTGCTCTTTCCTTCCGGAGATGAAGTGAGCATCCTTCCTGAGATGCAATGACCATATCAACTGTGATGCATTGACTATAGAACATGAGATGCTGTGTCCATCCCACCTTATATGCACTGACCATCCCATTTGTGATGCAGTGACTATCTCACCTGAGATGCAGTGACCATTACACCTGTGATGCTATCAACATCCCAAGTGTGATAATTGACCATACCACCTGAGATGCAGTGAACATCCTATATGTGATGTAGTGACAATGCCAGCTGTAATATAGTGACCATACCACATATGAAGTATTTGCAACCCAACCTGTGATGCAGTGACCATCTCACCTGAGATGAAGTGACCATACTCCCATGATGTAGTGACTGTCCCACCTGAGATGTAGTGACTACACTACCTGAGATGTAGTGAACATACCACCAGAGATGCAGTTATCATCCCACCTGTGATGTAGTGACCATTCCCACTGTGATGCAGTTAACATCACAACTTAGATGTAGTGACCATCCCTCCTATATAGTCACAGTCGCAACTGTGATATAGTTATCATCTGACCTTGATGTATTGGTCATTCCACCTGTGATGTAGTAATCATCTCACCTGTGATGCAGTGAACATTCCACCTAGGATGCAGTGACCATGCCACTTGAGATGCAATGACCAATACACCTGTGATACTGTGACATCCCAAATGAGATGTAGTTACCATCCCACCTATGATGTAGTGACCATAACACCTGTGTTGTATTGACCATCCCACCTGTAATTCAGTATCCATCCCTACTGTGATGGAGTGACCATCCCAATTGTGATATATTTACCATCCCACCTGAGATGCAGTGAGCAACCCAACTGTTATGAAGTGATCATCAGACCTGTGATGCAATGACCATCCCAACTGTGATAGGATGACCATAACAAATGAGGTGCAGTAACCATCCCACCTGTGATGTAGTAACCATGCAATGTGTGATGCATTCACCATTCCTCTTGAGGTGTATTTACCATCCTACCTGTGATGCAGTGACCATCCCACCTGAGATATAGTGACCATTTCACCTATGATGTAGTCACCATCCCAACTGTGCTATAATGACCATCTGACCTGTGATGCAGTGACATCCCACCTGTGATGCAGTGACCATTCAACCAGAGATGCAGTGACCATCCCACCTGTGATACAGTGAGCATTCCACCTAAGATTCAGTGATCATTACAACTGAGATGTAGTGACCATCCTTCCTATAATGTAGTGACCATACCACCTAGGATGCAGTGACCATTTCACCTGAGATATAGTGACTATCCCACTGTTACAAAGTGACCATCCCACATGTGATTCATGGACCATCCCAACTGTGAACAAAATGAGTATACCACATGAGGTTCAGTGACCTTCCCAGCTGTGATATAGTGACCCTCACACCTGAGATATAGTGACCATCCCACCTGTAATTTAGTAATCATCCCATGTGTGATGCAGTGACAATCCCACCTGAGATGTAGTGACTCTTACATAAGATGCAGTGTACATCACACTTGAGATGCATTGACCTTCCCATCTGAGATGCATTAACCATTCTACCTGTGATGTTGTGACCATCCCATCTGAGATGTAGTGACCAGCCCAGATGTGATGCTGTGAATCTCCCACAAGAGATACAGTAACCACGTTACCTGAGATGTTTTGACCATCCCACCTGAGTTGCACTGACCATGCCATCTGAGATGTAGGGACAATGACACATGGGATGAGATGCCAATCCCACATGTGATGCACTGACTATCCCACCTGAAATGCAGTGACCATGCAACCTGTGATGCAGTGCCCATTCCAACTTTGATGCAGTGACCATCCTACATGAGATGTAGTGACTGTCCCACCTGAGATGCAGTGACCATCCCACGTGAGATGTAGTCACCATTTCACCTTGATGCAGTGACCATTACATCTCTGGTGTAGTGAAAATCGCACCTGTGATTCACTGATCATTTTAAAAAAGATGCAGTGACCTTCCCACCTGGGATGCATTGACCATCCCACCTGAGATGTAGTGACTCTTACATGAGATACAGTGACCATCTGACCTGAGATGTAGTGACCAAACCAGCTGTGATGCTGTGAATCTCCCACATGAGATGCAGTGACCATCAGACCTGAGATGTTGTGACCATCCCACCTGAGTTGCAGTGAGCACTCCACCTAAGTTGTAGTGACCTTGCCATGTGAGATGAGATGACCATTCCACCTGAGATGCAGTGACCATCCTGCCTGAGATGTAATGACTATTATATGAGATGCAGTGACCATCCCATTTGTGATGTAGTGACCATCCCACCTGTGATGTAGTGACCATCCCACCAGAGATGCAGTGACTATTCCTCCTCTGATTGATTGACCATTCCACAAGTTATGTATTGCACAACCAATCTGAGATGTTGTGACCATCCCACCTGAGATGTAGTGACCATGCCATGTAAGATGAGATGGCAATCCCACATATGATGCACTGGCTATCCCACCTGGGATGCAGTGACCATCCCACCTGTGATGCAGGGACCATTCCAAATTTGATGCCATGACCATCCCACCTGAGATGTAGTGACTCTTACATGAGATGCAGTGACCATCCCAACTGATATGTAGTGACCATCAGATCTTTGGTGTACTGAAAATTCCACCTGTGATGCACTGACCATCTTAACAGAGATGCAGTGACAATCCCACCTGTGATGCACTGACCATCTTAACAGAGATGCAGTGACAATCCCACCTGGGATGCAGTGACCATCCCACCAGGGATGTATTTACCATCCCACATGAGATATAGTGACTTTTACTTGAGATGCAGTGACAATCCCAATGGTTATGCAGTGAATCTAAACATGGGAAGCAGTGACAATCCCACCTGTGATTTTTTTTTGACCATCCCACCTTATATGTAATGACTATGCCACCTGAGATGTCTTGACCATCTCACCTGAGTTGCAGTGACCGTCTGACCTGTGTTGTAGTGACCATCCCCCATGAGATGAGAAGATAATGCCACATAAGGTGCAATGACTATCCCACCAGAGATGCAGTGACCATCTCACCTGTGATGCAGTGACCATCCCAAATTTAATTCAGTGATCATTCCACCTGTGATGCAGTGACCATCCTGCCTGAGATGTAGTGACTACTACATGAGATGCAATGATCATCCCATTTGTGATGTAGTGACAATTTCACCTGAGATGTAGTGACCATCCCACCTGAGCTGCAGTGACAATTCCTCCTGTGATTGATTGACCATTCCACTTGATATTCATTGACCAACCCATCTGAAATGTAGTGACCATCTCACATGTAATGCAGTGACCATCCCACATGTGATGCAGTGACCATCCCAACTGAGATGCAGCAATTCTTACCTGAGATACAGTGACCATCCATCAGAAATATATTGAACAAACCACCTAAGATGCAGCGACCATCACAACTGTGATGCAGTGACTATCACACATGAGATACAGTGACCATTCCACCTGAGATGTAGTGACCATCCCACCTGGGATGCACTGGCCATCCCACCTGAGATGTAGTCACCACCCCACCTGTGATGCAGTGACCATCCCAATTCGGGAATAGTGAAAATTCCACCTGTGATGCACTGACCATCTTAACAGAGATGCAGTGACCATCCCACCTAGGATTCAGTGACCATCCTACCTGAGATGTAGTGACAGTCACAACTGGGATGCAGTGACCATCGCACCTGAGATATAGTGACTCTTACCTGAGATTCAGTGATCATCCCACCTGAAATTTAGTGACCACCCCAACAGACATCCAGTGAATCTAACACATGAGATGTGGTGACGATCCCACCTGTGATTTTTCACCATCCCACCTGTGATGCAGTGACCATGCCACAGAAGATGCTTTGACAATTTCACCTTAGTTGCACTGACCATCTGACTTCTGATGTAGTGACCATCCCACATGAGATGAGAAGACAATGCCACATATGATGCACTGAGCATTCCAGCTAAGATGCTGTGACCATCCCACCTGTGATGCAGTGACAATTCCTCCTTTGTTTTAGTGACCATCCCATCTGATATTTATTGACCAACCAATCTGAAATGTAGTGACCATCCCACATGTAATACAGTGACCATCCCACATGTGATGCAGTGACCATCTCTCCTGAGATGTAGTGACTCTTACCTAAGATACAGTGACCATTCCATCTGAGCTATATTGAACAACCCACATGAGATGCTGTGACCATCCCACCTGAGATGTAATGGTCAACCCCCTGGTTTGCATTGTCCATTGCACCTGAGATTCACTGACCTTTCCACCTGAGATACAATGACCATCCCATCTGTGATGTAGTGACCATCAAACCTGTGATTTACTGACCTTCCCACAAGGGATGAGTGACCATCCAACGTGAGATGCAATGACAATCCCACCTACTATGCCCTGACTATACTACCTGAGATGCAGTGACCATCCTATGTGATATGCGATGACAGTCTCATATGTCATGCTGGGACTATCCCTACTGAGATGCACTGATCATCCCACATATGAAACAGTGAGAGTTCCAATTGTGATGCAGTGTTTATTAACCTGAGATGCATTGACAATCCTACCTGAGATTCAACAACCATCCCAACTGAGATGTAATGATTCTTACATTAGATACAGTATCTTTCCACCTGAGATATAGTGTCCATCCCACCTGAGATAAAGTGAGATACCATCCCTACTGTGATTCAGTAACAAACCAATACGAGAAGCAGTGACCATCCCACCAGAGATGTTATGACCATCCAACATGAGATGCAGAGACAAAGACACCTGAGATGTTTTGACCATCCCCCCTGGGTTGCATTGACCTGACCACCTGAGAAGTAATGACCATCACACATGAGATACATTAACAACCCCACCAGTGATGCACTGACTATCCAACCTGAGATTTAGTGACCATCCCACCTGTGATGCAGTGACCATCCCACCTGTGACGCAGTGATGATCCCACATAAGATGTAGTGACTATTACCTTAGATGAGCATCCCATCGGAGATGTAGTGACCATCCTAACTGGGATGTAGTAAATTTCCCACTTGAGATGTTGTAACTTTTACCTTAGATGGACTGACCATTAAACCTAAGATGGACTGACCATCCCACCTGAGATGCAGTGACCATAACAACTGTGATGCAGTGACTATCCCACCTGAAATGTAGTATCCATTCCACCTGAGTTATTGTGACAATTCCATATGAGATGCAGTGACCATGCCACCACAGATGTCATTCCCATGACATGTGAGATGTGATGACAACCCCACATGTGAAGAAGTGACTATCACACCTGAGATGCAGTGACAATCCCACCTGAGATTCAGTTAACATTCCACCTGTTTTGCAGTGACCATCTTACCTGAGATGAAGTGACCATTCCAACCGAGATGAAGTGACAATCCCAAATGATATGCAGTGTCCATTCCACCTGAGATGTTGTGACCATTCCACCTGATGCAGTGATCATCCCAAATTATGATGCAGTGACCATTCCAAATATGATTCAGTGTTTATTCTAACTGAGATGCAGTGAATATCCCACCTATGAGGCAGTGTCCATCCCACCTGAGATGTAGTGACTGTCCCTCCTGAGATACAGTGAACATTCCACCTGATATGCCATGACCATCTTACCTGAGATGCAGTGATCCTCCCACCTGAGATGAATTGACCATCCCACATGAGATGAACTAACAATACCACCTGTGATGCATTGACTAAACCACCTGTGATGCAGTGACCATCCCACCTGTGATTCAATGACCATCCCACCTTTGATGCAGTGACCAAACTACATGATATGTAGTGACTCTTTTTTTTTTTTTTTTTTTTTGGTTTTTCGAGACAGGGTTTCTCTGTGTATCTGTGTAGTCCTGGCTGTCCTGGAACTCACTTTGTAGACCAGGCTGGCCTCAAACTCAGAAATCCACCTGCCTCTGCCTCCCAAGTACTGGGATTAAAGGCATGCGCCACCACTGCCCGGCTATGTAGTGACTCTTAACTGAGATGCAGTGATGTGTAATGTACATCCCTCCTAAGATACAGTGATCAACTGTGATGCAGTGACTATTCTCCATGAGATACAGTGACCATCTCACCTGAGATGTAGCGACAATACCACATGAGATGTTGTGCCATCCCATCTGGGATGCTGTGACCATGTCACCTGAGATTAGTGATGACAATGAGATTAGAGATGACATGAGATGTGATGACAATACCACCAGTGATGCAGTTATTATCCTACCTGAGATACAGTGCCCATTCTACTTGTCTTGCTGTGAACATCTTACCTGAGATGCAGTGACCATACCACGTGGGAGGCAGTGACCATCCCACATGAGGTGTAGTGACTCCTATGTGTGAACCAGTGACTATCACACCTGAGATGTAATTATCAGGTGAAGTATGATGCAGTGACCATTCAAACTGTGATGCAGTGACCATTCCACCTAAATACAGTGACCCTCCCATCTGTGACATAGTGAAGATCCCACATGTGATGCTGTGACCATCCCAACTTTAATACACTGACCATGCCACCAGTGATGCTGTGACCATCCTATCTGAGATGCCGTAACCATCCCACCTGAGATGTAGTGACCATCCCACCTCAGATGCAATGACCATTCCACCTGTGATGCAGTGACCCTTCCACCTGAGATATAGTGACCATTCCACCTATGATGTAGTGACCATCACACCTGTGGTGCAGTGATTATCCCACCTGTGTTGTAGTGACAATCTCACCTGTGATGTAGTGACTATCCCAACTGTGATGTAGTGACCATCCCAACTGAAGTGCAGTGACCATCCCACCTGTGATGCAGTGACCATCCCACCTGAGATATAGTGAATCTCACCTGAGAGGCAATGCCCTTCCTACCTGAGATGTAGTGACCATCTCCCCTGAGATGCAATGATAATACCAACTGTGATGCTGTGACCATTTGAACTTTTTATTTTGTTTTGTTTTGTTTTGAGACAGGGTTTCTCTGTGTAGCTTTGGCTATCCTGAAACTCACTCTTTAGACCAGGCTGGCCTTTAACTCAGAAATCTGCCTGCCTCTGCCTCCCAAGTGCTGGGATTAAAGGCATGTGCCACCACGCCCAGCTCCATTCCAATTTAGATGCAGTGACCATTCCACCTGAGATGTAATGACCATTCCACCTATAGTGTTGTGACTTGTACATGTGATATAGTGAATATCTACCCTGTGATGTAGTGAACATCCCACCTGTGATGCAGTGAACAACCCACCTGAGATGTAGTGACTCTCACCTGAGATGCAGTGACCATTCCACATGAGATGCAGTGATCATTTCACCTGTTATGCAGTGACTATCCCAACTGAGAAACAGTTACCACCCCACCTGTGATCCTATGAACATTGCAACTTAAATTCAGTGACCATCCAACCCTAGAAACAATGACTATTTCACATGTGATGTAGTGACCATCCCACTTTTGATGCAGTCACCATCCCACCTGTGATTCAGTGACATCATACCTGAGATGCTGTGACCATCCACCTGGAATGTAGTTACCATCGCACATGTGATTCACTTACCCTTCCACGTATGATGCTGTTACCATTCCACCTGAGATGCACTGACCATACCAACTGAGATGTGGTGACAATCCCACCTATGGCATAAAACCATTACACCTGTGATGTAGTGAAAATCGCAACAGTGACGCAGTGACCATACAAACTATAATGCAGTGATGATACCACCTGGGATCCAGTGTCCATTCCACCTGCGATGCAGCAACCATCCCACCTAAGATGTAGTGACAACCCAACCTATGATATAGTCAACATCACACTTGTAATATAACCATTCCACCCATTATGAAGTGACCATCCCACTTGTGATGCAGTGAACATCCCAACTGTGATGAAGTGACTATACCACATGAGTTGCAGTGACCATCCTACCTGAGATACAATGAAACTCCCATCTGTGATGTAGTGACCATCCCACCTGTGACGTAGTTATAATCCCACCTGTATATAGTGAACAGGCCTTCTGTGATGCAGTGACCATATGACCTATGATGTAGTGACCATCTCACTTGAGATGTAGTGACCATTCCACCTTAGATGCAGTGATCATCCTACCTATGATGCAGTGACCATTCCACCTGTGTTGCACGGACCATCCCACCTGATATGTAATGACTCTTACATGAGATACAATGACCATCCAATCTGTGATGTAATGACTATCCCACCTGTGATGTAGTGACCATCCCACCTGTGAGGCAGTGACTATCTCACCTGAGATGCTGTGATCATCCCACCTGTGATACACTGTCAATCCCAACTATGATGCATTGACCTTCACAACCGAGATGCAATGACTCTTTCACATTTGATGTAGTAACCATCTCACTTGTAATGTAGTGACCATACCACCTGTGATGCAGTGACCTTCCCACCTAAGATTCAGTGAACATCCACCTGTGATGTAGTGACCATCCCACCAAAGATGCTCTGACAATCTCACCTTTGGTGTATTAACCATCCCAACTGTGATGCAGTGACCATATCATCTTAAATGCAGTGACCCTTCCACCTGAGATGCAGTGACCATTCCACCTGAGATGTAGTGACCATTCCACCTAAGGTGTAGTGACCATCCGACCTTTGATTATTCCACCTGTGATGCAGTGACCATAACACCTGTGATGCAGTGACCATCCCACCTGTGATTTAGTGACCATCAAACCTGAAATGCACTGACCATCCACCTCATATGTAGTGACCATCTCACCTATTATATAGTCTCCATCACAACTATGATGTAGTGATCATCTTACCTTTAGTGACCATCATCTGTAATGCCATGACCATTCCACCTGAGATGCAATGACTATCCCACTGAGATGTAGTGACCATCCCACCTATGATGTAGTGACAATTACACCTGTGATCTGGTGACAATAGCACCTGTGATGCAGTGATCACCCCAACTGTTTTGTAGTGACCATCACACCTGGGATACAGCAACCATCCCATCTGATATGTAGCGAACATCCCACCTATGATTTAGTGACCATCACACCTATGATGTAGTGACAATCCCACCTGTTTACAGTGACTATCCCACTTGGTATGCAGTGACTACCCTAAGTGGGATGAAGTGTCCATTTCACATGAGATGCAGTGAACATCTCAACTGTGATGCAGTTACCATTCCATCTAAGATGAAGTGACCACCCACCTGTGATGTAGTGACCATTACACCTGTGATATAGTGACAATTGCATCTGAGATGCAGTGACCATCCCAACTATGATGCAGTGAAGATCCCACCTGAGATGTAGTGACCATCCCACCTGTGATGTAGTGACTATCACACCAGTGTTTTAGTGACCATTCAACCTGCCAGGAGTGACCATCCCACCTGTGATACAGTGAACATCCCAACTGTTATGAAGTGATTATACCACATGAGGTGCGGTGGTAAACACACCTGAGTAGTGACCATTCCACCTGTGATGCAGTGCCCATCCCACCTGTGATGTAATGACCATCACACCTGTGATGGACTGAACATACCACCTGATGTGTAGTAACATCCCACCTATGATGTAGTCTCCATCCCAACTGTGATGTAGTGATGATCTAACCTGTGATGTAGAGACCATTCCACATATGATGTAGTAACTATGCCTCCTGTGGTGCAGTAACCACTCCACCTGAGATGCAGTGACCATCCCACCTGTGATATAGTAAAGATCACACCTGTGATGTAGTGACCATCCCACCTGTTATGAAGTGATCATTCCACTTGTGATGCATTGAACATCCCAAATGTGATGAAGTGACTATACCACATGTGTTTCAGTGACCATCCCAGATGATATTCAGTGACCATTCCCACTGTAATACAGTGAACATTCCACCTGAGATACAATGACACTCCCATCTGTGATGTAGTGACCATCACACATGTGATGTAGTGACCATTCCACCTATTATGAAGTGACCATCCCACCTGTGATACAGTGAACATCCCAACTGTTATGAAGTGACTATACCACATGAGGTCCAGTGACCAACCCACCTGATTAGTGGCCATCCCACTTGTGATGCAGTGACCATCCCAACAGTGATGCAGTTAACATTCCACCTTAGATACAATGATCCTCCTATCTGTGATGTAGTAACCATCCTACCTGTTATGTAGTGATCATCCCACCCATAATGTAGTGACTATGTCACCTGTGATGGTGTGACTATTCCATCTGAGATGGAATGACCCTTCTACCTGAGATGTGGTCACCATGCCTGCTGTGATGCAGTGACCATCACACCTGTGATGTAGTAACCATTCCACCTGTGATTCAGTGACCATCCCACCTGTGATGTAGTGACCATCCCAACTATGATGAAGTGATTATACCACATGAGGTGCAGTGACTATCCCATCGGAGATGTAGTTACCAGCCCATGCATGATGCAGTGACCAATCCAACTGTGATGCAGTGACCATTCCACCAGAGATATAGTGACCCTCCCATCTGGTATGTATTGAAGATCCCACATGTGATGTAATGACCATCCCACCTTTAAAGCAGTGACCATGCAACCAGTGATGCAGTGACCATCCCACATGAGATGTAGTGACCATCCTACCAGTGACAATCACACCTGAGATATAGTAACTATCTCACCAGAGATACAGTGGCCATGCCACCAGTGATGCCATGACCATTCCACCTTTGATGCAGTGACCATCCCTCCTGAGTTATAGTGAACATTCCACCTATGATGAAATGACCAACACACCTGTGAGGCAGTAATTAACACATCTGTGTTGTAGTGACTATCTGACCTGTGATATAGTGATCATCCCAGCTGAAATGCAGTGACCATCCCACCTGTGATGCAATGACCATCCCATATGTGTTGATATGACCATACCAACTGTGATGCAATGACCATTCCAACATTGATGCAGTGACCTTTCCATCTGGGATGTAGTAACCATCCCACCTATGTTGTTGTAACTTTCACATGTGATATAGTGAATATTTCACCTGTGATGCAGTGACCATCCCACATGTGATACAGTGAATTACCCACCTGAGATGTAGTGACACTCACCTGAGATGCAGTGACCATCACACATGAGATGTATTGACCATCCAACCTGAGATGTAGTGACCATTCCACCTGTGATGTAGTGACTATCCCATCTGAGATGCAGTGACCATTCCTCCTGTGATCCTATGAACATCCCAACTTAAATTCAAGGACCATACAACCCGAGATGCAGTGACCATTCCACTTGTTATGTAGTGACCATCCCACCTGTGATTTAGTGACCATCAAACCTGAGATGCACTGACCATCCCATCTCATATGTAGTGACCATCCCACTTATGATGTAGTCTATATTCCAACTATTTTGTATTGACCATCTTATCTGAGATGTAGAGGCCATCCGCCATGTGATTCCATGACCATTCCAGCAGAGATGCAATGACTATCCCACCTGAGATGATGTGACCATCCCACCTATGATGTAGTGACCATTACACCTGTGATCTATAGACAATCACACCTGTGATGCAGTGACGATCCCAACTGTGATGTAGTGAACCATCCTACCTGGGATGCAGTGACTATCCAACTGAGATGCAGTGATCTTACCACCTGTTATGCACCAACCATCCCACCTGATATGTATTGACCATCCCACCTATGATGGAGTGACTATCACAACTATTATATAGTGACAATCCCACATGTTTACAGTGACTATCCCACCTGTACCTGTGGTGCAGTGACTATCCCACCTGAGATGCAGTGAACACCCCCTGTGATGCAGTTACCATTCAAAATGAGGTTCACTGACCATACCACCTGAGATGAAGTGACCATCCCATGTGAGATGCAGTTTCCATCGCACCTGTGATGCAGTGACCATCCAACCTGAAATGCAGTGACCATCCCACCTGTGATGCACCCACCATCCACCTAATGTGCAGTGAGCATCCCACCTGTGATGTAGTGACCATCCACCTGTGATATAGTATCATCCACCCTGTGATGCAGTAATCATCTCACCTGAGATTCTGTGACCATCTACCTGTGATGTAGTGACCATTTCACTTATGATGTAGTCACCATCCCAACTGTGATATAGTGACCATATGACCTGTGATGCAGTGATCATCCCTCCTGTGATGCAGTGATTATTCCAACTGAGATGCATTGACCATCTCACCTGTTAGGCAGGGAACATTCCTTCTGGGGTGCAGTGACCATCCAACCTGCGATGCAGTGACTATCCCACCTGACATGCAGTGACCATCCCACCGGTTATGAAGTGACTAAACCACCTGTGATGCAATGACCATCCCAACTGTGATGAATTGACTATGCTACATGATATGCAGTGACAATTCTACCTGAGATGTAGTATTCATCACACCTTTGGTGCTGTGACCATTTCACCTGAGAAGCAGTGATCATTCCACTTGGGATGCAGTGACCATCCCACCTGAGATGCAGTGACCATCTGTGGGGAATTGCAGTCTGGTCTCCAGTCAAGCTGAGATCTGAACCCCGATGGTCATAATTTAACCTCATGACACAGTAGGCGTTTCCTTAAGCTCCTGAAACTGGCCCCTGCCTAAGGTACCACCTCCAACAGCCTCCACAAGAGAATCATGGTCAGTTGTCATGTAAGCAATGGCCCAAGCTTCTGACCTTCAGACTAAACTCCTCCCCATTTACTTACCAACTGTGAAGACCATAAAAAGGGGTGTTCAACCCCACCATATCCTCTTACTCATACTCTTACACTCTTATTCCTTTTTTTCTCATTTCTCTCTCTTCTCTCTCCTCTTCCCTTTCTCTTTGTCTTCTCTCCTCTCTCCTTTCTCTTTGTCTTCTTCTCTTCTCTTCTCTTCTCTTCTCTTCTCTTCTCTTCTCTTCTCTTCTCTTCTCTTCTCTTCTCTTCTCTTCTCTCTCTCGCTCTCGCTCTCCCTCTCTCTTCTCTCTTTCCCCCTACATTTCTTTAATAAAGCACTTTTTAAAAATTATTTTATTAGATAATTTCTTCATTTACATTTCAAATGCTATCCCAAATGTCCCCTATACCCTCCTCACGCCTTGCTTCCCTGCCCACTCACTCCCACTTCTTGACTCTGGTGTTCCCCTGTATTGGGCATATAAAGTTTGCAAGACCATGTGGCTTCCCAATGATGGCTGACTAGACATTCTTCTGCTACATATGCAGCTAGAGACACGAGCTCTGGGGCTACTGATTAGTTCATATTGTTGTTCCACCTATAGGGTCAAAGACCCCTTCATTTCCTTGGGTAATTTCTCTAGCTCCTCCTTTGGGAACCCTGTGTTCTACCCTATAGATGACTGTGGGCATCTACTTCTGTATTTGCCAGGCACTGGCAAAGCCTCACAAGAGATAGTTATATCGGGGTCTTTCCAGCAAAATCTTCCTGGCATATGCAATAGTGTCTGTGTTTTGTGGCTGATTATGGGATGGACCCCCAGGTGGGGCAGTCTCTGGATGGTCCATTCTTTCATCTTAGCTTCAAAGTTTGTTTTGGAGATTGTATCTTGGGTATTCTAGGTTTCTGGGCTAATATCCATTTAGCAGTGAGTGCATATCAAGTGAGTTTTTTGTGATTGGGTTACCTCAGTCAGGATGATATCCTCCAGATACATCCATTTGCCTAAGAATTTCATAAATTCATTGTTTTTAATAGCTGAGTAGTACTATTAGTATAGTACTAGTAGTATAAGTAGACTGAGAGTCTAATTATAAAAGAAGAAAAACAAGGATCCCCTGATGATCAGGGAAAGGGGAGCTTTGGCCTCCTTCTGAAGGTTATGGTATATACAGTGGCTCTCTTACCTCCATATCTATGACTGTGAATGCGAAGAGGACCTGCTGACCCAAGAGCACCTGTTTGGATCCTAAGATGAGTGTATCTGAATTTAAAAAGTAGAAATTATCTGCTTTTGTCATTGGTTACCTTCATTTTTCTTCTAACATTTTATATGTTTTCAATCTTAAACATTTCATATGGGAACTGTAACCGCCCCACCCCAGCTCCCAAAATCGGACTTTTTTTTTTTTTTTTAACCAGCTTGTGTGTTATTTTAACTTACACTTTTCTCCACCCCTCTTCTTCCACCCTTCCCATCACTTAACAGTAGGAAGGAGAGAAGAAAGGGTAGAGGGGGAAGTGGGTGATAATACTGTGAGACTACTTACTGCTAATTAGGGGCTTTGAGTTTCTTGGGGGCAATTTTGATCTTCGCCATCAGGATATCTAATTTCTTCTTTCATCTCTTTGCACATGACTACTTAACAAACTGCAATAAACTGCAACCAACAGCAATCAGTCACCAACTGGCCAAATGGCCTCTTCTATGGGAGCTCTAGCATTTATATATCCTTTGAGAAGTCCCCAGAATTCCAGGTTCCAGACAACTGCAGAAACTATCTGCAGCTGGAAACAATATCTTTGTTAGAGCAATAGGCAAATCATAGTTTGTTGTGGATAATATGAAGCAGCACTGTGTCCCTCATCTGGGATTTAAACACCCCCCCCAATCTGTCTGTCTGTCTGTCTGTCTGTCTGTCTGTCTGTCTGTCTGTCTGTCTCTTTCTCTGTGTGTGTTTAAGAAACCAAAATTACAAGATTCTCACTACACTACCTTTTTATCTCTAACTTTGAACACAGAGCTACTATTTAACCTGCTAGCTGTTTTCATAGTCACTCTTAATCTTCTCAGCAAACCAGTTAGAAAATAATAATGCCGTTATTATTACATTTTAAAGATAAGAAAACTGAAGCTTACTAACTTATTTGCTTCCCATGCACACACACACAGAGCCTGAGTTAGAACCCGAGTTTATTTAACTGATGAGGCCATGCTTTCTCTACTCTAGTGGTTTATAATACAACAGAAATTATATATTGAATGTTCCCTAACAGCATTTCCATAATAAAAAGTAAACTGGTCATTATTTTACCAGACAGTTTCCCCTTTGAGTCATCATAATATTAAACTTATTTCACATGCTACTAAAAAGAAAAACAACCAAAATGTACCACTTAAATTATATTGTCATTTCTTGCTAAATTTTTGAAATGTCTCATTATTTAAGATTTTTTTTTTACTGTTTTATTTTTAAAGTGAGCACAGAGTAACCTGTTTTATTGTTCTCTTACATTTACACATTCTCTCTCTCTCTCTCTCTCTCTCTCTCTCTCTCTCTCTCTCTC
>NW_018393195.1:62114-67770 GCF_900095145.1 Mus pahari
TACAGAAGCTTTGCAATTTTATGAGGTCCCATTTGTCGATTCTTGATCTTACAGCACAAGCCATTGGTGTCCTGTTTACTAATTTTTCCCCTGTGCCTATTTCTTCGAGGCATTTTCCCCACTTTCTCCTCTATATATTTCAGTGTCTATGGTTTTATGTGGAGTTCTTTGATCCACTTAGACTTGAGCTCTGTACAAGGAGATAAGAATGGATCAATTCATATTCTTCTACATGACAATTGCCAGTTGTGCCAGTACCAATTGTTGAAATTGCTGTCCTTTTTTCCACTGGATGGTTTTAGATACTTTGTCAAAGATCAAGTAACCATAGATGTGTGGGTTCATTTCTGTGTCTTCAATTCTGTTCCATTGATCTACCTGTCTGTCACTGTACCAGTACAATGCAGTTTAAATCACAATTCCTCTGTAGTACATCTTTAGGTCAGGCATGGAGATTCCCCTAGAGTTTCTTTTATTGTTGAGAATAATTTTTGATATCCTAGGTTTTTTATTATACCAGATGGATTTGCAAATTGCCATTTCTAACTCAGTGAAGAATTGAGTTGGAATTTTGATGGGGATTGCATTGAATCTGTAGACTGTTTTGGGCAGGATGACCTTTTTACTATATTAATCCTATGAATCCATGAGCATGGGAGATCTTTCCATCTTTTGAGATTTTCTTGAAATGCAGTGACTATCCCACTTGTGATGCAGTGACTATCCCTCCCGAGATGAAGTGACCATCCCACCTGTGATGTAGTGACCATCCCACCTGTGATTTAGTGATCATCCAACCTCTGATACAGTGACCATCCCAACTGTGATGTAGTGACTCTTACCCGAGCTGCACTGTCCATAGCATATCATATGTAGAGACCATCCCACCTATGATATAGTCTCTATCCCTACTATGATGTAGTGACCAACTTACCTGTGATGTAGAGACCATCCCTTATGAAATGTAGTAAACATTTCATCTGTGATGCCATAACCATTCCACCTGAGATGCAAAGACTATCACACCTATGATGTGATATTATACCTATGATCTTGTGACAATTGCACCTGTGTTGCAGTGACCATCCCAACAGTGATGTAGTGATCATCCCACCTGGGATGAAGTTACAATGTCATCTGAGATGCAGTGACCATCCTACCTTGATGCATCAACCATCCTCCCTGATATGTAGTGTCCATCACACCTAAAATGTAGTGACCATTATACCTGTGATCTAGTGACAATTGCATGTGTGTTGCTGTGACTATCCCACATGTGATGTAGTGACCTCCCCACCTGGTATGCAGTGAACATCCCACCTGAGATGCAGTGAACAACCAACCTATGATCCAGTTATCATTCCACTTGAGATTCAGTGACCATCCCACCTGAGATGTAGTGACCTTCCCACCCGTGATGTATTGACCATTACTCCTGCAATGTAGTGACAGTCTCACCTGTGTTGTAGTGACCATCACAACTGTGAAGCAGTAACAAACCCACTTGAAACCTGTGACCATTCCACCTGAGATGGAGCGACCATCCCACCTGAGATACATTGAGCATCCCACATATGATGTAGTGACTATCCCACCTGTGATTCAGTGATTATCTCACCTTTGATATAGTGACTATCCCACCAGAGATTTAGTGACCATTCCACCTGTGATGCTCTTATCAACCCAACTGTGATGCAGTGACCATCCCACCTGACATACAATGACCATTCCACCTAAAATGTAGTGACCATACCACCTGAGATGTAGTGACCATTCCACCTATGATATAGTGACCAAACCACCTGAACTGCAGTGACAATCCCACTTATGATGCAATGACCATACCTCATGTGATGTAGTGAGCATACCACCTGTGATGCAGTGTCCATCCCACCTATGATTCAGTGACCATTCCACCTGTGATGCAATAACAATCCCACTTGTGATTTAGTGACCATCCCACCTGTGATTTAGTCACCATCACACCTGTGATGCAGTGACCATCCCAACTGATATGTATTGACCATCCTACCTATGATCTATTGACCATCACACTTACAATCTAGTGACAATCCCACATGTTTACAATGACTATCCAACCTGTGATGCAGTCAGTGACTATCCAACCAAGGATGCAGTGACCATTCCACCTGAGTTGCAGTGAACATCCCACCTGTGATTCAGTTACCATTACCAATGAGTATAATTGACCATACCACCTGAGATGCAGTTTCCATGCCACCAGGGATGCAGTGACCATCGCAGCTGAGATGCAGTGACCATCCTATCTATGATGCACTGACCAACCACCTGATATGTAGTGAATATCACATCTATGATGTAGTGATCATCCCACATGTGATCCTTTGAACTTCCCAACTTAAATACAGTGACCATACATCCTGAGATGCAGTGACCATTCCACATGTGATGTAGTGACTATCCCATCTGTGATGTAGTGACCATCCCACCTGGGTTTCAGTGACAATGCCACCTGGAATGGAGTGACCATCACACAGGAGATGCAATGAAAATCCTACCTGTGATGCACTGACTATCCCACCTGACATGAGGTGACCATCCTACCTGTGTTCAGTGACCATTCCATTTTTGATGTAGTAACAATTCCAGCTGATATGCAATGACAATCCCACCTGAGACACAGTGACCATGCCACCTGTGATGCACTGAGTATCCTACCTGAGATGTCAGGACCATCCTTCCTGAGATGCAGTGTCCATTCCACCTGTGATGCCATGATCATCCCACCTGAGATGTAGTGACCATCCCAACTGAGATGCAGTAACTATCCCACATGAGATAGTGTGAACATCCCACCTGAAATTTTGTGCCCATAACCCCTGGGGTGTTGTGATCATCCTACCTGTAATGCTGTGATCATGCCACCTGAGATATAGTGGCCATGCCATGTGAGATGCTATTGTAATCCCTCCTGTGATGCAGTGACTATCCCCCCTGAGATGCTGTGAGCATCCCACCTGAGATGCAGTGAACATTCCACCTGATTTGCAGTGACCATCTTACCAGAGAAGCAGTGACCATCCCACCTGGAATGCAGTGACCATAACTCATGAGATGTATTGACTATTACCTGAGATGTAATAACCATCCAACCTGAGATGTAGTGACCATCCCAACTGTAATACAGTGAATATCCCATATTTCATGCAGTGACCATCCCACATGAGAGCTTGTGACCATCCCATATGAAATGCAGTGACCATACCACCTGAGATATAGCTATAATACCACTTGAGATGTGTTAACATTTCCACATGTGATGCACTGACTATCCTATCTGAGATGCAGTGAACATCTCACCTGTGATGCAGTGACCATCCCACCTGTGATGCAGTGACCATCTCACCTGAGATATAGTGACTCTTGCCTGAGATGATGTGACCATCCCACCTGTGATGCAGTGACCATTTGAACTGTGATGCAGTGACCATCCCACCTGGGATGCAGTAACCATCCCATATGTGATGTAGTGAACATCCCCACGGTGATGTTGTGATCATCCCAGCTGAGATGCAGTGACCTTCCCACCTTTGGTGTAGTGACCATCCCATCTGAGATGTATTGACTCTTTCATAAGATGAAGTGGCCATCCTACCTGAGATGTATTGACCATCCCACTTGACATGCAGTGACTATTCCACCTTAGATACTGTGACCATCCCACCTAAGGTGCAGTGACCATTTCCACTTGCAATGCAGTTACATTCCCATCTAAGATGTAATGTCCATTCCATGTGAAATTCAGTGACCATTCCAACTGTGATGCAGTGACTATCCCACATGAGATGTAGTGATCAGCTCACCTGAGATGTTCTGGCCATCCCACCTGAGATGCTGTGTCCATTCCACCTGAGATATGACAATCCCACCTGGGATGCGGTGATCATCTTACCTGAGATGCAGTGACCTTACCACCCGGGACATAGTGACCATCCCACATGAGATATTGTGACTCTTACCTGAGATGTAGTGACCATCCCAACATGTAATGCATTGACTATCCCTCATGAGATGTAGTAACCATCCCATCTGAAATACTGTGACCATCCCACAAGAGATCGGTGACCATGCCAACTGAGATGTTTTGATCATCCCAGCTGGGTTGCAGAGACCATGCCACCTGATATATAGTGACCATCCCACATGAGATGCATTAACAAAGCCACCTGTGATGCAGTGACATTTACATGAGATGAAGTGTCAACCCCACCTAATGTGCAGTGACCATTCTACCTGAGATGCAGTGACAATCCCGACTCTTATGTAGTGAACATTCCAGCTGTGATGTTGTGACTATCCAACTGTGATGCAGTGACCATTCCAACTGAGATGTGATGACCATCCAAACTGAGATGTACTGAACATCTTAGCTGTGATGTGTCTATCCCACCTGGGATGAACTGACCATCCCACCTGAGATGCAGTGACCATCTCACCATTGATTCAGTGACCATCCCACCTGAGATATAATGACTCTTACATGAGATGCAGTGTCCATCTCACCTGAGATTTAATGATCATCTCATTTGACATGTAGTGAGCATTCTACCTAAGATGCTTTGATCATTCCACCTGAGGTGATGTTACTATCCCAAGGATGATGTAGTGACATCCCACCTGAGATATAGTGAATGTTACTGTAGATTCAGTGACCTTCCCACATGCAATGTGATCATCCTACCTAAGATGCAGTATGATCCCAACTGTGATATAGTATCCATTCCACCTGAGAAGTTGTGACAAACCCACCAGGGATGCAGTGACCATGCCACCTGAATTGTAGTGACCATGCAACATGAGATGAAATGACAATCCCACCTATGGTGCAGTGACTATCCTACCTGACATGCAGTGATTATCCCACCTGTGATGCAGTGACCATTCCAACTGTGATGCAGTGTTTATTCCACCTGATAAGAAGTGACCATCAATGATAGGATGTACCACCCTTTCATGAGGGAAATGCTGTATGAGCAAATTATTCGAGGAAAGTTTGCCTTCTTTGTCTTACCATTAGAAATGGCAGGACATTGAGTCCCCCTAGCTTCTATCATGACCAGAAAGCAGTGTTTAATTTTTTTATTTAAAAAAAAACTATAGGCACTGCTGGGGAGAGGGTGGCCTGCAGAAGCGACACAGCTACTGGGAAAGATCCCGTTTCTGGCTCCAGTAATCCAGTGCATTTCCCACCCAAGGACAGGTGTCTGCCCAGGAGCAGTCGAGGGGGCCTGAACCAGTAGGAGGGCCATCTTTGCTCTGGTTTGCTTAGGCTCCAGTATGCTCTGGCGAGAGTGTGGGCCGCAGAAGCTACACAGCTTCAGAACAGACAGAAGCAACCTAACTTCTGGGACAGACACTGTTTAGGGCTCCAGAAATCTGGGAACCTTCCTCGCCAGAGGAAAGGTGGCCACCTGTGAGGGCTCTGTCTGCCAGAGCAGGTGAGAGAGTCATATTGTGTCNAGGGTNCCTCAGTGGCTAGTCTGTGCAGGTGAGTGAATAAACTGCAGAGGCAACCCATCTTCTGGGACAGGTCCTGTTTTGGGCCCACATCTTCAACCAGGAGGCAGATCTGAATGCCAGGCCTCTGTGCACCTTCCCTGCTAGAGGAGAGCTT
>NW_018393196.1:0-10723 GCF_900095145.1 Mus pahari
GAAGGGGGCTGCAACCCTGTAGATGGAACAACAATATGAACTAACCAGTACCCCCTGAGCTTGTGTCTCTAGCTGCATATGTAGCAGAAGATGGCCCAATTGGCCATCATTGGGAAGAGAGGCCCCTTGGTCTTGCAAACTTTATATGACCTAGCACAAGGCAAGGCCTGGGCCAAGTAGTGGGAGTAGGTGGGTAGGGGAGCAGGGGCGGGCGGGGGGTATAGGGAACTTTTGGGATAGCATTTGAAATGTAAATAAAAAAATAATAATTTTCTTAATAAATAAAATAAAAATAAAGAAAAGAAATCAGAAAAAGAGAATGTGAAGAACAAATAGCAACAACTTAGGAAGATTAATATCTTCTGGGTATTTATTAGGATTAACTGTTTGAATAAGTATGGTAAACTCAAAATTCTCACTATAATTGTGCTTTAAAATTATGCTTTAAAATTATGCTTCCATGGAATGAGCCTAACATGAAATAATTGGCAATTTCAGGAAGATGTTGTTCAGTGTTCATGACCCAGACATTTCATATCAATAATTTTTGATCAAACTTTCTCATTATACAACTTTCTCGTTATACCTTCTAGAGAATCAATGTCACCATAAATAATTATTACATTTGTCTCATCTATATTTTCCCAGAATTCAGTAAAATATGAAGTTCATGTGGCTGGGATGATTTTTACAAAAGCTATGCAGATTCTTTATCTCTTCATGGGCTCTCTAAAAACTGATAGAATTTTATTTCCTTTGTGGTTATCTGGGAGGATAAGACCAACCCAAGACCACCTAAAATGATCCATTCTAGAGACAACAGCATGTAAAAGGGCTGCATCCTTGGGGGACATCTGGTAGTGAGAAAAATACTGACCAAGGTCACTTAAGAGAGAATCATAAGGCACAAAAGCAGTCTAAAGCAAATAGGAAAGAAGAGCAAGACCATTATCATCAATCAAAATTTCATTCCTTAAGCAATAGATGATAACAGGAGAACATTTTAAAGGGATATTTCATTTACTACATTTTACAGAAATTTGTTAAACCTGTAAGTTTCAAAGACTTACCAGGTTTCATTCACTACACCAACCTTTCTCTTATAAACAAAGAGAAATCTGGATTGAAATCTATGTGTCTGGGTATTGCTTTGATATTCGTATAATTGATCAATCACACTTTCAGTTTAAAGGCACCAATAAATAATATGAACAAAGGAACAGACTGTCAGTTCCCACAATCCAAATTTTCTCACCTGTGGAAATCTAAAGAGGTGAAGCAATGTCCCATTTTGGGCAGATGTTATCCATGATATTTTGGTGAGTGTAGAAGTGAAATTACTCTTTTTACAACTATAATTAGGTAAAACCTTTCTCTGTACAGGAACTGTGAGTCAAATACCAGCATTAATAAGTGTTTCCTTCCCCATGTATCTGACATAGTAGAAATCAAATCCAAGAGATATGTTGAATAAAAGATTGGGGTTCTACTCAATGGCAAAAAGCAGAGTGAGAATATACTGGTAGTTCTTAAATTTATACCAGTGTAAGTAGCAAAAAACACACAAGAGGAGGACCATATATACAACACAAATTCACAAATTTAGTACAGTATATTCTATAGTTCAACTTTGATTCTATAAATCATGTAATTTAATTTCTTTATTATATATAAAGTAGATTAGGTAAATGTATTAGGATTAGGCAAGTTCTTTTAATGTTATCACTCATTAATTATAGATACTCAAAGCATATATCATTTACATTTTATATGCTGATTCTTTACACATTCTGTATACAAATTAGGAATCATTTTCCCCCAAATAGCAGATCTGTGGGAATCTAGATCTTTGGCATTCTAGTTTCTAAAATTATGAAAACCTACTATTTTATTATCAAACCAACCTCATTTTAAAAACATTTTCTTAACTAAATAATATTCCAAAGTTAATTTCATTGCATATGTGGTCATTTTAGGTATTTCTCTGATATAAGTTTTTGAGTCTGGCAGCATGGAATGACTATTGTCATAGAACAACCATAATAAAGCCTGCTTCTGTATCTGAACAGATGAGATTAAATGAAGGTTGCACCATGCTTTTTATATTTTTTTGTTATGTGTATTTATGGTGTTTGTATGTGTGACTGTGTATATATGTGGCTCTTCGTATGTACAGTTGCATGGAGTTCAGGAAGAATGATTTCAAGTCAAGACAACCCTAGGTTGATTCCTAGTTATTTACCTTATTTATAAATAGTTTATTTTATTTATGTATGTATTTATGTATTTAATTATTATGTGTTTATGCATTTAATTCATTTAGTGCTCAATTGAATGTTTACTTTACTCAATTAACACAGAGTCTGACTTTACTGTAAGTTGTTGTGTATAACAGGTGGGTTTTGAGCTCAGAAATATCCACCCATCTTCTTTTCTAGACTACTGGAGATAAAGTCTTGACCTAGCATATCTGCCTGCTGGATTTATTTATTTCTAATCACATATGCATAGATCTCTACACAGCAAACTTGTAGAGATTATCTTTTATCTCTCACCTACCCTCCATATGATCACTGGATTACATGGATGTACTTGTATTCTTTTGAGAGGTATGAACACAATTACTCACACTTGGAGTGCTCTACTCTCTGAAAAAATATCTCTTCATCTCTTTAATAATAACTTTTGTGGAAAAAACACATTTTACTCTGAAAGGTTCAAAATCCACACTGTCAAAATAAGTTGATCACAGAAAAACACTTCATAAATGATTCATTGTGTGTATTTTGTTTCTCTGCCAATGCTTAAAATCTAGCTCAAAAGCAGTAGAAAGAAACTAAAAACAATAGGTTATCAATAACCTCAGGGAACCAATGAATCCTTAAGACAAGAGGCAAGTGATATTTATGATCTCACAGTAAATGCAATGATCTGTGAATGTTCAAGTAAATCAAAACAATAGCAAGGAAAATGAAGGTCATCATGAATTCCAACTCTTACATAAGAGGGAATTCATCTCAGTTAGGGATTTATTGGTGTGATGAGACACAATGAGCATGACGACCTTCATAAAGAAAAACATTTAACTGGGGCTAGTTTATAATTTCAGAGTTTTAGTCTATTATCATCATGTGGGGTACCTTGAGAGTATACAGGCAAAAATGTTTTTCAAATTTTATATGAGTGTTTTCCATCTTTATCCACAGGCAGCAAATTTTGAAACTGGGTCATACTGTTTAGACTTGTTCTTCTCAGACATGTAACCTCACCATTGGAGTGACAGACTTCCTCTAACAAATCCATGCCTACTCCAACAAGGCCACCCATCATAGTAGGGCTGAGCAGTATGGTCACAACAGCTAATCATAATAGTCTATGGAGCCTTTCCTGTACAAACCACTACATTTAATTCCTTGACCCTGATAGAGCTGTAGGCATAAAATAGTACAAAATGCATTTAGTCCAATTTAATTTCCCATACTCGAAAACACCCTCATGTTTGTTTGAAGTCTAAAGTTCAGTGTCTCTTCTGAAATTTATGCAGCCATGCAATGTAATCCCCTGAAAAATTAAAATAAAAATGTAGATTATTTACTTCCAATGTATAATGGCACAGAATTTACATTACCAATTCATTTTTGAGAAAAAAAAAACATAGAAAATACTGGACCAAAGCAAGATGAAAAATAAGAAAAGGAATCTCCAATTGCTGAAAATCCATATCTGATTACAAAATGTTCTTTACATCTCCAATTCCTTTCATCTCTATTTACTTCAAAACACATCTTTTTCTTGGTCTTTTACAGTACCTGTTAGTATTGCTCCTTGGCAGTTATATCACAACTCTGCCATCTTCAACATCATGAGGCAATCTAGACTTCTCCTTTGGAGTTTGACATAATGGCTCCTATAAGTCTCCATGCAGAAATATCCCTGATATAATTCTGGCTTTTAGCAGACATCCTTAGTCACAGAGAAAGAAGCCATAACCCCTTTCTTCAATCCTTGACTCTTAATCCCAGATCCACATGGCTGAACCTGCAAAGTTGTCTTCCATGCTAGGGCTGGAACATGGCACCCTAGTAAAATTAAATCTCTACACAGTTTCTGTTCTTTTTGCTTCACTTCCTTTCTATACTTCGATTTCCAGAAACTCCATCTGTAGCCAATAACTCCTTGGCAGCCTTAACCTCCTTTTCACCAATTGGAAGCACAGCTGGGTGGAATTTCACCTGGAGACTTTCAATATTTTTATTCCCTTTAGTGTCAGGCTTTCCTTTACTGTCTGGATATGTTTGAACACAGGAATTAGCTCAATGCCAGAACTTAGTACTCCTTGCTCCACAATCTATACATTGTGTATATCTGTTTCTCAATTTTGTACTTTTCTTTATGTGTCTTCATATGCTTAAACACTAAAGACAACATGCCTGTGTCAATAAGATGCTGTATTGAGATTCCCTTTGCCAATGGAATATATTTATAACTCCACTTTAGTTTCAGGCACACTTTTTGAACTAGGTCAAAAATATAGCATCATTCCGAAATATCAAAATCTCTGTGAAACATAAATATCCATCTCCTCTTTGTCCACCTTAGCCAGAAACTCAGAGGTCAAATTACACTCACCAACACTTTGTTTTCCATATTCTACCTTGATTGAAGCAACACTTGAAGGATTTCACTGCTTTCCTTAAAAAAAAAAAAATCTGAAAGTCAGTGTTTCTCCAAACCCTTAAAACATTGCCTATCACAGCTATAACCCTTTCTCTGATATTAACTTCTGTCTTCCTTAGGTTTTGTGGTTGTGAATACACACAATGATCATAACAACTCTTATGAAGGAAAATATTTAACTGCAGCTGATTTAACAATTTCAGAGATCTTGTCCATTTCATCATCTCGGGAGTGAAGAAGCATTGCAGTGTGTAGGCAGAAGTGGTCGTGGACAAGGAACTGAGAGTTCTACATTTTTATCCACAAGCAACAGATGTGAAGAACCTGAGCTTCATTGAGTTCTAAACCACTACTCCATAGACACACTAACTCTAGTAAGGCCACACCTACTCAAATAAGGCCACTCAGTATTCACACATGTGAGCCTATGGGGTCAATTTCTAATGAAAACACAAAAATATTGCTATTTGTTAAGTTTTGGAAGAAGAGTCAGTTTTTTCAATAATGTGATATCATAAGAAAAGGCATTTCATGAGATAAGACAAGTAATATTCTAGAATGTCCTCGCCCTCAAAGGTATTAGGGCAATACAAAGTGAACTTGATTTTTTTCAGAAGCCATTTTTCTGATTACTGAGGTGGTTTGATGATGTTTTAAGATTATGCTAAATTACATTCCTAGAAGAAGCAGCAATTTACTGTCAGTGAATTAGATTTATCCTTACGTTCATGCACAGGACCTGAAAGCATAGAACAAACCTGAACATGTCAAATAGAGAAAACACCATTTCTAAATTGAAGCAAGATTTGTAATTCTGAAAGTTGGGACAAAAATTATAAAATAGCTATAAAACAGTGACACAGTTTTTTAAAAAAGGGTCATGCCCTTAGTATTTAAAGGACAATGACTATTATCATTAGCTCCATTAGTTATGTAAAGGTTTCTTGTGTGAGGAAAATCATTTTAAGAAGAAGGTAACCTGTTTGAGGAAAAGTCTTGAGGAAATATTTTTGTGGAATTTCACTCCTGTACTGTCAGTGGTTGCCTTCAGCAGCTGTTGGATATTACTGCATTGACAAATGGATGGGTTGCCTTAGCCCGTTCAATTTCCTCTGTTTGAGAGGCCTGAGGTAGGTTCCAAATACAGTTTCCCTGGTTTGATAAGATTCCTGTATCATTAGGGATAAAAGTAGCACCAAACATGTCAGTGCCTTTTTAATAAAAGCTGGGTTTTCCCTCTTTAAGCCAGTGTTACCCTTTCATGATTCAAATCAATGGGTGGCCCCAAGGCCTAACAGTATTACTGAGGTTATGGAGCATTCACAAGAAAGGGACCTATCATGACAGCACTCTGGAAGACCCAACAAGAAGCTGAAAGAATCAGATGTGGATATTTGCACACAATCAATAGACAGATGCTGCTGACCACTATGGTTGAATTAAGGAAAGGCTAGAAGCTGAGGAGGAGGGTGACCCTCTAGGATGACTAGCAGTCCCAATTAACCTGGACCACTGAGATTTCTCAACCACTCAACCACCAATCAGGCAGCATCTCTAGCTGATATGAGCCACCACCACCACCCACCCCAGGTCTGGGTTCAGTCAGAGAAGATGTTCTTATTTTAGTTGAGTTGGGGGGCGGTGTATGGGCCTGGGTACCAGAGGTTTTTCCATGGAGATCTCTGGCCATGCCTGGTGTGAGAATTCTAGAGAAGGGAAGCAAGTGCAGGCAGGGAGACAAAGTCTCTGCCATGCCTTCCTGGTCACTCGGCAACTCAGAGCTGCTCTGTACTGAGTCCTGTCCAGCTGGGCAAACAAGAAGCTTACTATCCAGTAAGGAGTGCAGCAGAACCTCAGGTGGTGCATCAGGAGAGAAGATCTCTTCCCAATTGTTGCAGCCCTTGGAACAAAAGCTCAGATGATGCAGTAGTTCTCACACACGTTTAATTCCCTGGATAGGACTTATATACAGTTGGGGGGGTGATTCAGGGTTCGACAGCTGATACCTTTCATTGCCTTGGACTGAGTGTTTGGGGAAAACATTATTTGCATGTGGGAAGGCTTGGTGCTGCTCCTGCATGACTGATAGCCACACACCTCTCCTACAGGGGCTGTGGGGGTGGTAACTTTGACAGGAGCCAGAGATCCAGGAGACATGATCGAACAACTTCTTTCCCATGTAGGTGGAAATCACTACCCATCGGGTCCCCAGTGTTCTAGACCTATGCTCTACTGGAGACCAGGCTGGCTGTGTGCAGTCCACTGCCACAATAATTCCCCTTTGCTTTTTATAAGGGAGAAGTGTCACCAGAATAACTTTGTCAGGAATAGTTTGATACTGAACCAAGTCCTGATTGATAGTGATTTTTGCACTGCTGCTCATCTGCAGCTTTAGAAACTGAATGAGACAGGGTACCAAGAGAAGCAAGGCTCCAATGGCTAATATGGGGCCAAGGAGGGGAAGAACCCAGGCTACCAAGGGGTTAGAGTACCAAGGGGTAGGGGTGTGGGGAGTATAGCATGCCCGGAGGTTCCCTTGGAGTTCTTTTAACATTTGTATATCTTGTTCTACCAGCCCAGATTCATTGACATAAAAGCAACATTTTTCCCCAGCAAAATGCAAGTTCCTCCCTGTTCAGCAATCAGTAAGTCCAGGGCTGTCTGGTTTGGAGAGCAACTTCTGCTAAGGAGGTTATCTGGTGTTGAAGAGACTCAAAGCTGTCTTTAGTGGGAGGCATTGCCTGGTCAAGCTTATCTTGGAAGTCACTGGTCAGAAGTTGTGTTTGGATGAGGGCTGTTCCAGTGGTTCCTGTTGCACCTAGTGAGAAAGCAAGGCTTAGTCCAATGAGCAGAGTGATAAAGACCTCTCTCTTCTTTTGACTTTCTCCAATCTGCAAGGAGAGTTCTTCAGGTTTGTAGAGAAAAACCTGGGGGACAGTTATCACAGGGGTGCAGGAGCCTTGAAAAGGAGAATTAATACAGGGACCTGTAGTGCCTTTGCACCAGAGGAGGGCAGGAAGGTTAAAACATTTAATTGGTGGTGGTCATGTCATGGATACATGTAAGATGGGGTTTTGAGGAGGGTCCTACAAGGCAAAGCAGGGGGTAGGCAAAAGAGAGGAATGCATTCCTCATGGGTAGGATTCCATAGAGGTCATGAAGGGAAATGTTAATGGGAACAGTTGCTAATAATGGTAAGGATAGAGAAGCACAGACAAAGCATTGGGAAGAGTTGGCGTGGGTTGTTAAGGGAAGGGGGTCAGCTGTGTATTGATTGTACTGTAGCCAGGAGAGGGTAGCTCGCAGCTCCTTCTGAGACTGATTTTCCTGTTGGATAATATTAGCATGTATAAAGGTTGATTTGGAGGCAGGAACAAATTCACGGGAGATGTGCAGGTCAGCCACTGGGTATTTGGCATAGTTTTGCTATTTAGCATTGGGGTAAAGTTTACCCATGACTCCAGTCCACCAACATGGATCGCTGATGGAAAGCTGAAAATGAGTTTTAAGGTTGGTGAGCATGGTGCCACCATGACTAGTAGATTCTGTTCTGCATCTCAAATATCTACAACCTCCATATGTGGAGATCTCCTGGAGACATTCACCTGTGTTTCGGTAAGGATAGCAGAGAAAAGACCTGAGCATAGTGGAGATCAAATCTTGGTGTAGAAGAATCTCAATCCTGGTTCTACATCCTTTGAGTAGACAGTCCTGGGTTACTATAACTTTGTTGTGTCCATTGTAGGTTTCCTTAGCATAGAATCTCCAATGGTAGGTGTTGGGAAGGCTAAGGAGAGGTTGAGAAGGATGACAAAAACAGCCAAGAGAATAGAGGAGAGGGGGCTTTGTGGAGGGCACATGGCCTGGGCAGCAGTCACCAAGTCATGGATGTCCTTCCATGAGATCTTGCTGTGCTTCTGGGTGTGGTGTTTCCTTTGCCTCCTCCTCTTTTGTCCTTGTTCTGTCAAGGAGGGCCATCTTCTTGATTGGTGGGGTGGTGTCAGACATTTCTGGCAGGAACCCAGGTAGGTTTAGACTGGTCCTGTGGAAAGATACAATCAAAGCCCCTCCCGGTTGTAAGGACCCCTTTCCAAATTCCATCCAAAGGATCTCACCATTGTACTAGGATTGGGGGTGTGTGTGTGTGTGGCTAATTTAGGTGTGTGCCAATGGAGAGATATAGGAGGATGTTTGGAGTTTTCACAGATGTTAAATATGTTTAGGGTAGTCAGAGCCATCATTAATTTTACATTAGGGGGATAGGTGGTTGCCTTTTGCTTTAGGAGTTGGGCTTTTAGGGTTTGATGTGTTCTTTCTATTTTTCCTTCGCCCTATGGGTTGTGGGGAATTCCTGTAAGATGGGCAATTTCCCAGTTTGTACAGAAGGTTTTGAATTGAGAACTAGTGAAGGTAAGGCCATTATCAGTTTTTATCTGTTAAGGAATGCCCTTGATGGCAAAGGTGGAGAGCCTATGATGAATCAACCTTTTTGAATTTTCACCTGTTTGAGCTGTAGCCCATATAAAATGGGAGTTGTATCTATGGTGACAAAAACATATTTCTGTCTACTGAATTGGGGATTATGGGTGACATCTATTTGCCATAAGGCATTGGACTTAAGGCATTATCTGTAAAGCTGGGGTGGTAATGAGAGATGCAAGAGAGGAGCATGTCTTTATTATACTTTGGAGTTGAGCAAGAGGGATGTGGGGGAAATGGGCCTGAAGCCTGTTTATATTTGTGTGTGTGCATGAATGAAATTGATCTGCTTGTTCAGTGGAGGCCATGAATGTCCCTGTTGAGGCAGTTTGGTCAGCAAGTGCATTTCCCTCAGGGGAATGTGAGAACAGACATGTTGAATGTAGATGGGGAATTCCTTTCCTGTAGGAGGTTGGAGAAATGTATGAGTAGAGGGGAAATTGTGTTTCGTCTAGTTTGATGAAGGATCTTGACAACCAGGGGAGCAAATTGACTGCATATACACTGTCTAAGAAGAGGGTAATGGGGCTCTCGACTTGTTTTAGAGCTAGATAGATGGCATGCAATTCTTTATACTGGGGGTGAGAGACTGGGTAGCTCTTTGAAAAGGAGGATAGGGGTTCATCCTCTGGGAAGTGGTATATTACTGCTGCAGCCCCCCTTTCCCCATCAGTAAATATTGAGGGGAACTCATGCTAAGGGCCTTTTTCAAAAGTTTGGGGGCATCCATCACAATAGAGAGAGGGCAGAGTCCCATTTCTCATAAGGTAATGGTTGTCAGTTTGTCCTTGGAATTCAAATTGATAGCGAAGCAGGAGTGAGTTTCGACTATCCAATGAATGTCAGAGAGGGAGAAAGGGATGATAAGAAAGTCAGGTTCTTTCCCTAGGTTGTCTAAGGCTCTACCCTGCCATTTTTAATCATGCAAGTGAGCCCATCTACCTCATTTAAAATTTGGGATGCACCACCCACCGGGGTATGTAGCCATTCCAGCTCCCCCTGAGGTTGGTACAGGGCTCCCACAAGTATAGGGGAGCAGTTAAAGATGAGGAGATGTAGAGGTTTTGTTGAGTCATACCTAGCAAGAGCCATATCTTTTAGGGCTGCATTAATTGAATTTAGAGCTTGTACTGCCTCTGGGGACAGTGTTCTCAGGGAGGAGGGACTTTTGTCTTCTCTCAGGAGGCTAAAGAGGGGTTGAAGGGTGCTTGTAGGAAAGGGGAGACTGGGATGAAGCCAATGAATGTTGCCCAAAATATCTGGAGAGAGCTAATTTTTGAGGGAAGGAAAGGATAATTTTGAGGGGACATATTGAGGTAAGGGAAATGATTGTACCCTTAAAATTCAATGGGCAGAATAAGTGGGATTTTGCAAGGGGCTATTTTTTTGTTTGTTTGTTTGTTTTTTCCTCTTTTTTTATTATTATTTTCTTTATTTACATTTCAAATGCTATCCCGAAAGTTTCCTATACCCTCCCCCCACCTCTGCTCCCCTACCCACCCACTCCCACTACTTGACCCAGGCCTTGCCTTGTGCTGGGTCATATAAAGTTTGCAAGACCAAGGGG
>NW_018393197.1:0-10738 GCF_900095145.1 Mus pahari
GGGCCTTGAATTCCCAATCTTTCCATGACTTTTACCATGAAGGGGTGTTGGATTTTGTCAAATGCTTTCTTGGCATCCAATGAGATGATCATGTGGTTTTTGTCTTTGAGTTTGTTTATGTAGTTGATTACATCGATGTATTTCCTTATATTAAACCATCCCTGCATCCCTGGGATGAAGCCTACTTGGTCATGCTGAATGATCTTTTTGATGTGTTCTTGGATTCGGTTTGCAAGGGTTTTATTGAGTATTTATGCATCGATATTCATAAGGGAAATTGGTCTGAAGTTCTCTTTCTTTGTTGGATCTTTGTGTGGTTTAGGTATCAGAGTAATTTTGGCCTCATAGAATGTATTGTGTAGAGTACCTTCTGTTTCTATTTTATGGAATACTTTGAGGAGAGTTGGAATTAGATCTTCTTGCAAGTCTGATAGAATTCTGTACTAAACCCATCTGGTCCTGGGCTTTTTTTAGTTGGGATACTATTAATGACAGCTTCTATTTCCTTAGGTGATATAGGACTGTTTAGGTCAATAATCTGATCCTGATTTAACTTTGGTATCTGGTATCTGTCTAGGAATTTGTCCATTTCTGATTATGTTTTGGATTTTCTCAGTGTCTGTTGTTATGTCTCCATTTTCATTTCTGATTTTGTTCATTAGGATGCTGTTTCTGTGCCCTCTAGTGAGTCTGGCTAAGGGCTTATCTATCTTGTTGAGTTTCTCAAAGAACCAGCTCCTGGTTTGGTTGATTCTTTGAATAGTTCTTTTTGGTTCCACTTGGTTGATTTCAGCCCTAAGTTTGATTATTTCCTGCCTTCTACTCCTCTTAGTTGAATTTGCTTCCTTTATTTCTAGGGTTCCTAGTTGTTCTGTAAGGTTACTAGTATGTGCTCTCTCTAGTTTCTTTTTGGAGGCAGATTTGGTGACTTCTTGGAAAGACATTAAGGTTTTACCAGCAAACACAGTTGAGTATGGCTTAGAAGACAACAGTGAATGAGACCTGATGGTGTAAAGCTCCACTGATTATCACAAGTCTTGGGGGCATTCTCAATTTGGCAGGGTGACATTTTGTTTCTAAAAGACCACATGTAGATACTAAATAAATTAAAGATTATTCATGGGAACATTCTTTACCATTTATTGTAGAGACTAAACAGGATTGGAAGTGCTGCTTCTCTCACATGCATTAGCTTCTTATGAAAGCTCGTTCAGGTGACTATTATTGTTCTATTAAACAGAAGAAAGAGTTGCACTTTTAGTCTTAGAAGTTAGATTTTATAATCTTTACTTATATTCATTTGTTACATTGACTCATTGATCATATTCCCTGTGAAAATTCAGAGAAGACTCAGAGAAGTTCTATTCAAACAAGAGAAAGGCTTGAATATTAAGAAAATTGCCACAAAAGCATGACTCTCCAGGACTCTGTGTTGAGCTCAGAGCACAAATATCCAGCCATGGGTAAAATAATATGGGAGTAGTAACTGAGATCTGTGATAAAACTGAGAATCGGTGAAGAGAGCACAGGGAACTAGGAAACAATAACTGCATTCTAGAATGTTAAACTGGTATATAAGAACAGTTCTTTTTACACACTCAGTTATGACATTTTCTACATCACTTGGTTTTCTCAGATTTAACTCACCTGTTAATGCACATGATAACTGTTTGATTGTAAATGTTAAAGTTGTATAGGAAGACTAATTCAATGTCTGACTTATGTTTATAATGAAAGCCCCTTAGAGGTAGAGATCATAGGAAATAAAAAGCAGGTCATAGTTGCAGTGGAACTGATCTTAACATGAAGATGAATGTTTACTGACAAATCATCCTTGCAGTACATCCAGGCAAGGAAGAAATTCACGACTGACATGCCAACCAGAGATATCAAGGCTGCCCCACAAATTTCACTTCCATAATTTGCTATTTGTTATTGACACATTCCTAATGTTAGAAAAAGTTCATTTCCAGAAATATACTTTCTTCAAACTAATTCATATACTTTTAAGTAGAAATGATCATCCTCCTCCCATGAAAACAGACTGAGACTTGGCTCTTATGTAATCAGAACATGGTGCATCCTTAAGGAGAGTGAATGCTTTGACAGGCTTGTGTATTGCCAGAGCTCACTGGGGGTAGAAGAGCTCTGATAAACTCTTTGGGTCAGAGTTCATTTTCCTTTTATGTTGGACAATGAAAAATGGGAATGCTACTAAGAGGAATGTCACTAATCATAAAAAATAAAGATAAAAATAAATAGAATCCAGAGATACAGAAAACTTAACAGGACTTCAGTGAATCACTTCCCTTGAAGTCAGGATTACATATTAACTTTCTACTTAGATGTATTCATAAAATTTCTTGTTTTATTCAAACTAGTTTAAGTTAACTTTTTTTGTGACTTACTACTTAAAGATTCTGAACTAATACATTCTTTTTGAAGAAATTTACTAATGGAAGTTTCTATTCTTACCTAGTAATTTACACTCCCCTACAAAAAGCTTAATTAGAAGACTCAAGACCTTAAGTGTATCCAAGAATGGAAAGTTTTGAAATTCTATATTCTTACACCTATATCAGAATCTGTTACATTCCCTATTAGAACATTAGATGCATATGACCACATACATTGAAGCAGTGCAACTGTAGGTGGCAGCATTCCCTAATCAGGGCATCTAGAAACTGTGCTGGAGATGGCTCAGCTGTTAACAACTGTTAAGAACACCTCATGCTCTTGCAGAGGACCCAAGTTCAGTTCCCAACATTCACATGGAAGCACGCAACTTGCTGTAACTATAATTCTAGGACAACCAAAGCCTCCTTTTGACCTCTGTAGGCACTACGTGTACATGATGTACTTACATACATTCATACAAAACACTCAAATACATAAAATAAAAATAAATTAATCCTTGTTTGTATGTAGAGAAATCAAGTTAAAAACAAGCAAACAAATCAACATGAATTCATTTAGTTTTCTGTCTTCTCTCTCTCTCTCTCTCTCTCTCTCTCTCTCTCTCTCTCTCTCTNTGTGTGTGTGTGTGTGTGTGTGTGTGTGTGTGTTTATGTGTGTTTGAAATTCATACCAGGTGGTTGAGGCTGAGTGTTTAAGGGCATGGGTTTCAAATTCCTGCTTTGACTTCCTTACAACGTTGAACTATAACCTGGAATTTTAATCTTAAATGAGACCTTTTCTCACCTAAGTTGCTTTTGTTTCAGGTTATTTTATCACAACACAAGAAATGACACTAAAATATTCCCATAAACTTTGTCTGGAAAGACTTTAACAGCTAATTTTAACAAACAGAATAAATTAACTATGTAGAGCGAACAATGTGTTAACACAGTTTAATAATGCTAGAACACTTGATGCAAGGGTAATATTTGAAAACTGCTGCTAAAGACTACTGATTCCTAAATTTAGGATGATAATGGAACCACCCCTGAGCTTGTAAAAACATAACTTGCTGGACTTCCCCAAGTGGCTCAGTGCACTTAACAGGAGTCCTGAATTTTGTGTTTCCAACAAGTGCCTCAGTGATATCCACAGAACAACCTGGAGAGTGTAGCCAAGAATGGTGAAATTCAAAATATTGTTGTGGAAAGGTATCACATTCTCAGAATATTGGACAGAAACGTGACATATAATATGTTACCTTGGCTAAAACAGTTGTTTTAATACTCTAGACACATTGTAGGATGCCAGAGACACACTGAATTTCTAAAATAAAATGCTGAAAATTGATCTTCAGATCACAGCTCCTCCCATTCTCTCCCTCTCTACATACATGCATCTATGCATATGTGTCTCTGCTTGGGTGCATGTGTGCATACATATGTTGGGGCAGAGTTTCTCTATGTAACACTGACAGGCTTGAAATTCACTATTAGATCATGTTGTTCTCAACTTATTGCAATTTTCCCAGCTTTTCATGCAGATCTGGAATGATATCCCACCACTGATCTGAACACAACTTCTTTAACTATGGGTCATGAATCTATACTCTGTAATTGAATGTGAGGGAATCACAAAATCTTGGCAAAGTGAAATATTTCTGAATGTTCAGCAACAACAACAGCAAAAAATTAATTTAAATTTAAACAGGTATTAAATGTGAGGTGTTTGTTGCAAAAGCTATACAGGTAATGTCACATGACTTCTCTGTGGTCTTGGCTCTGAACATACCATGTATTTTGCACTAATGCACTTCATCATGCCATAAAATATTACTACTACTACTACTACTACTACTACTAATAATAATAATAATAATAATAACCTGTTTTAAACCTCTGCTAAAAGTGCTAAAAGTATTAGATTGTAAGGGTCCATGATTTGTAGAAGACTCAAATAAAGCAAAGAGACTTTTAGTCTGCAGAAGTCAAGCATGCTGGAGTCTACCATTTTACAGTGAGCTCACAGACCTGATTTAAAGCACATTAAGGGAATTATAGGAAGCAATATGTGACCTCTATCTTAATCTCTTGGCTCTACCTCTAGGAATATTCCAGAACCATTGTTGGGGCAATTGGGGCTGGAAAATATTGTTGATGAAGTCTGGAAATCATTGCTGAGGAAGTCTGGAAACTATAACTTTCCAGTGGTAAGGCCTGGACTTTCCTGGACTTGTCCAGTTCTTGGAAAAACATTTAGGCCTAGTCTCCTGAACTGCCAATTTGAAGCCTGTCATTGAGTCAGCCTAGCTGGTCTCAGTATACAATTAAATGCAGGGTTTTTATTCTATGTATAAAAGTTTCTTCTCTTATAGAAACACACTGTGTTAATTACATACTGTGTTAATCACAAAAAGAGCTTAAATGTTTTCCTACTATCATTTCTCAGCATATAAGAATCAAAGAATCTTTGGATCTTACTGTCTGATTTTTAAAAGTGCCATTTGACTTGCTGACTAGATTTTTGATAAAGGTTATTAAATGAATTTTGGTTTGGAAGGAAAAATTTTTCCATAATTCCTGAAAGGATGCTAAACATTAGAGATGCTTTGTCCTGAATCATCAATTATTCATCCAGGGGTATAATTCTATAAAAATGAAGAAGCAATCTACTTCATTATTATGCAAATATAATTAATCTTTAATAAGTGTTAAATATGTGTTGTGTTGAAATATATTTATTTGTAATTTATTGTCTGTATTTGATTGATTTGTGGACTTATATTTATGTATCTGGGGTTACATAAAATTTTCTCAGACCTAAAGTATTCTAAATAGAAAATTTATAAGAATTTATAAGAATTTGTATTCTAAACTCCCTCTACATTTTCTACTAGTAATTTATCAATTAAACTCTAAGTGAGATCTGTGTAGAGGACTTTTGATGCAAAATCTCTCTGTTTCTTTTTCAATTCTGATAGTGAAAGGTGTAATTCTGTCTCTTTCCAGAATTTATACAATTTTACATTCTTCAAGCATAGGGAGAGTTTCAATATTATCATCCAACAGAAGAATTACCACAAGGTTGAATTCATTTGACAACCACCCTCCTATGTCCGGCAAGGCTACCTGCAGGACAATCAATATTAAGAAGAGAACAATAACAAGAATGAAAGGCAAAGGAAAATGTGTTGGGTAAGCAGGGCTCCAGGGTTCTCATGTAGCATACTGCTAGATATTGGATATAGTCATAACCATGCAACTGAAACATCATCCAATATTCTTAGAACGGCTGCTGGGCTAAGAGAAGTAAGTACAAATGTGAGATCTGGACCCTTCACAGTGGGAAGCATTTTCCCACCTAAACATGAAAGGGGAGACTGAAAAATTTACTGACCACAATCTAATCAGCTCATTATTATTTCTTTCCCTATCCTTTGAGAACTGGTCTAAAGAACCTTTCAAATGAATTTGTTCTGCAGCACACTCTTTCATCAACTTAAGTGTCTGTCTCTGTCTCTATTTAAAGAGTTTATTGGTCATTTGCTGTGAACTATTTTACTTTCTAGACAACTACTTCCTTTCCAAAAGGGCTGAGTCTGGGTGCTTAATGCTGTTTATGCACTTCCATCTTCAGTCACAATTGACAAAGTGCCTGGCTCTAATCACTTCTTTTTTTTTTTTCTTTAGATTTTACAAATATATGTTCATAGCAGTTATCACTTCAAGATAGGATATTACAGTTTTTTAAATTTATGTTTTCTAGTTTTCTACAAAGATTATGTACTGTTTACTATTATGCTACTTCTAAAGAAGTAGCATTGAACTTTTAAAAAATAGTTTGAGTTCATAATATACTAACATAAATACTGTAATATGAAGGCATGATTATTTATTTATTTATTTATGTTTATTAGATATTTTCTTCATTTACATTTCAAATGCTATCCTGAATGCCCCCTATACCCTCCCCCCACCCTGCTCCCCTATACACCCACTCCCACTTCTTGGCCCTGGTGTTTCCCTCTATGGGGCATATAAAGTTTGTAAGACCAAGGAGCCTCTCTTCTAATCACTTCTTAAATCCTGGCACTGTTATGCTAATGGACCTGTTGTTGTCATTCTGGCATCAGGCAATGTAGGGGGAAACCAACCATTCAGGGAGCCACAGACTGAATGATTCCCTTCCAAGTGTGCAGAGGTCTGCCTTGGGAAGAATGCAAACTAGTAGAAAGCTTAATTTATTTGCTCTATGAATCTAAAGCTGCTGCAGTAATGGACTTAAAACCTGGCTTGCTCAAATAACAGTCTCATCAGTTGGCAACTGTTTGCAGAGCAGTAGAAGAAAAGGGAAGACTGTCATTGAAAGAAAATAATGTGGCATTTTGCCAGGTGTGAATAACTGGTCATAAATGTCCATTAGTTCCCATCAAATGCTGAGAGTGGTATGTTAAATAGCAGGTTGTTTTGGTGTTGCCAAAACTATAAGACAGTAAATAGGGTGTTATATTTATATTAAAAACATAGTTAGATATGGTATACATAAGTAAGCATTGGATATTATAATTCTCTAATAGCATGATAAGTTATTGAACCTGACATTTTTTTTCCATCCCATTTCTTCAATTTCTTTATTGTAACTCTTAAAAGAACCAAGGGTTCAAGACTGTTCCCTAAGAACTTGTATCCTTGTTCCCGAGAACAATTATGTCATGATCAAATATTCTAAAATAGGAGTTTTTAACAATGTTTTTCTATTAAATTTGTGTTCTGGACATGACTGCACTTTGAAGTCTGTTTAAAGAGATAAAGCATACTGCTTAATCTTCAGTGTTGGCTGGCTTTTATACCTAGGAAACATTTCTGAGTATATCAGTAACAATATTGTTAGAGAGCTTCAACTGAAAAGGGAAGACCCATTAGGATGGCTCCCACATGTGACGGATTGCATTCATGAATTTGTCATTCCTTCAAAACCATGTACTCTCTCAAACTAGGAACTCAAGTAAAACCTTCTTTCCCTAAGTTGCTTTTTCCAGGTATATTGCCACAGTCACAATAAAAGTAACAAATGCATATAAAGACAAATCTGACTGTGTGTCATGTGCAAGGCCACTTCTCAGAGGCAGGATTGTCAGTTTCACCACCCTAATCCAAACAGGTAGTGGTAATTGCTTAAAATGAGTACTCCGTTTATCACTTAAGTCTTACTGTTGCTTCAAGGGCTCTTGAAAACTAACAGAGACTTCTCAGGCTATGTTTTAAGATGACAAATATGTCATATATTATTTATAACCACCCCATGAATTTAGACCTAAGATAGTCACTTGAAAAGCCTTCTACCTCTTTGTTCCTAGAAACTTCAAGTCTTCTCATCTTTCCTGCATTGGAGCCCAAGTCATAATTTGTAACAGGGCACAAAGAATAAGCTAGAGCTTATTTTTTTAAAAAAAGAAATAAAGACTCTGTTAGAACTTGTTAAATGGAAAAAAAAGAAGTCAGACTTATGCTTGGAAGGCACAAGTGATATGCGCCAATTATCCTTTGATCCTCACAATAATCTTAAGGTACACATGCCCATTCCCCTAAAAAATAATTTTTAATTGAATAGTAAAGATCTTAAGCAAAAACATCTATATTTGTTCTCTTGATTCTTTGCTGATTAAGAATGAATGAAAGAAAAGAAAGAGAGAAAGAAAGAAAGAAAGAAAGAAAGAAAGAAAGAAAGAAAGAAAGAAAGAAAGAAAGAAAGAAAGAAAGAAAGAAAGAAGAAAGAATATCAGTTCAGTAGATACTTGTTCCCAACCCCCCAAACAACTTAATGCTAGACCTTTCACTGATAGATAAAATATATGTAGAACCTTGGGATATTCATAAGTATTAAATCTTTTCTGTTAAAATGGAGAAAGGATTATAGCTTGAAGAGATATAGTGTAAAACTACTTTTAAAGGTCAATTACCTCCTTTTTCCACACAGACTAGTCATGTGTATTTAATCAAAGGTATAGGCCATCATACGGGACACTTGTAATTAGCACTTTGAGCATGTTTGTGGTTTTATGACAGCTAAAGATTTTACAGCTTAGCCTAGAAATCTGAAGGACATATTATGCCTACGCAATCATTTGCACCTAAAAGAAAATGTTGAAGATTAAGAGTAGAGAGAAAAGTGTATCAGTGCTTTCCCTTCCTGAAATAGAGAGATAATCACAGATAGCAGAGCAGACACCACATCATTGGTCTCCAGCATTACAGCAAGCTGGTTGCAAAACACAGAGCTGGGATCTGACCTTCAGAAAGGAAAGTTGACAGAAATCATAAAAAAACAATCCTACGAAGAAGGTTCTTTCTCTTTTCCTTTCTTTCCTTCCTTCCTTCTTTCCTTCCTTCCTTCCTTCCTTCCTTCCTTCCTTCCTTCCTTCCTTCCTTCCTTCCTTCCTTCCTTCCCATTTGTTCAAATCGGTCCTGACAGGATAGTTATCTGATGGTTACTAAATTATGTTATTTTAATTAAATCAATTAAATTTAGGCTTAGTGTCTATTAAAACCCTCAAAAGTAAGGTCAAATTCATAGAATGAATTTCCCATTTGTTAGTTTCTCATGAGAGAGAATTTAAGTAGTGGCTTTGCTCTCTGAGGGCCTTTCTGAAGTATCATCTGTAACAGTGAATAAGGAAGTACTCTACACATGGGCACATGTGTACATGTACATCCACACTGTAAGTGATGCTATTTATAACATATTTAGCACTTTTGATTGTTAACAAAAATCAATTCAGATTTAGAAAAACTTAGCTCTAAATTACAAGGTTATGTACTACCACATTTATGTATAGGAAAGTTAGTCCTAAGGGAAGGACTTTCAGTATAAGCTCAGGAGTCACTAGTCTTTGTTTTTACAACCAGCATGGTACAATAACACTGAGAATGCATGTAGTGCCATGCACCCTTTGGTGGTAACAAACAACTCTCAAATTGAACTTAAGACATGCTCAACAAGAGGGAGACCCGGTCCTAGTACTGGAAACCTAGCAAAATACTTGCTGCTATTGAAACCATGGCTATTGGAAGAGAATCTACAACAACTAATTTACCAAACCACAATAATCACTGACATGATCTTATAAAACATTTTTCTTACACCCACATCACCCCTCATCAAGGAAACTTCTCTTTGCAGCAAATGGAGACTATAAAAGAAAATCACAACAACTCAAAATGCAGAGTTGCCAAGCCCAGTCCCAATGTACATATCTACAAAGCATCTCTCTTCTTAATGCTCAAGGGACATTGCGAAAGAGGTAGCAGACAGATTGGCAGAGGCAAAGGATCAAGGTGTTTGTTTTGATATATGACTCATAGTAAGTGTCTGAAGCTACACCAATAAAGTCTCACAAGCATGACTAACTAAATGTGATCTAAACAAGGACAACATCAATGAACGTGCCAAAATGGACTAGGAAATGTTCAGGCGCCTCAAACCTACACAAAGAAGTTTAGGCAACTCAAGAAAGTTGGGAACTAGAGAGGGGGCCTTCCATGGGAAGGCCATACCAATATGCTGTCCAGTGTCAAATTTTCAGCCTTGAAAACACACATAGTGAAAGCAATATACAGACTGAGCAGGTTGTAGTAAGGAAAACATATACACATGAAATTTACTAATTGCTATTAGTAAAAATAAGAAATCATGAATTTGAAGGAGTGGGGAGGATATATGGACTGCTTTTCAGGGAGGAAATTATAATCTCAAATAAATAAGTTTTACAAAGAAAAGAATGNGGGGGGGGGGGGTGCACTGAGTATGTGACCTGAAAGTTTCTTGAGCTATCAATCCAAGGTTCACAGGGACAGGCAGGGACTGAGTGTCCCTGGAGATCTGTACTGCATTCTACCATGGAACCCTCTTCTCCTTTTCCTCCTTTCCTCTCTCCCTTTCTTCATTTCTCCTGAGTGTCATCAGGTCTCGAGCTTGTTTAGAACAGCAAAAAATGAACATGTCAGCTTTCATTGCAAATCACTGCTGAGCTAAAATGGAATTTTGAAAAGATGTACTTATGAGGAATCATATAAAATTCTTTTTTCTTGGTTTTATTTATGGCCATATCCTTCTCTGTTCCACAGATCATTTCTTTCCATGGCCAGAGTGATTTTTTATTATTTTTTTCTTTTTTTTTAATTATTATTATTTTCTTTATTTACATTTCAAATGCTATCCCGAAAGTTTCCTATACCCTCCCCCCACCTCTGCTCACCTACCCACCCACTCCCACTACTTGGCCCAGGCCTTGCCTTGTGCTGGGTCATATAAAGTTTGCAAGACCAAGGGGCCTCTCTACCCA
>NW_018393198.1:0-2154 GCF_900095145.1 Mus pahari
CCTGATTTAACTTTGGTACCTGGTATCTGTCTAGGAAGTTGTCCATTTCATCCAGGTTTTCCAGTTTTGTTGAGTATATCCCTTTATAGTAGGATCTGATGATGTTTTGGATTTCCTCAGGATCTGTTGTTATGTCTCCTTTTTTATTTCTGATTTGTTAATTAGGATATTGTCCCTGTGCTCTGGGCATTTCTAAACTTCAAGATAGACTAGAAGTTTCAAGTAGGGAATGTTATTCACTGTTTTTACAGCAGACCAGTAAGTGGCTCATACTTAAAAATTCTTTAAAAGGTTGACTGATGGTAGGCCTGGTGGTTGCTGCCAGCATCATAGTTCATTCAACAGTTTAGATACCTTCTTTGGAGAAGCTGGTTGCACCAATGATGTTTTGGGGGACATGAGCATGCACTGAATGTGAATCTCAAGATGCAGACATTGGAGGAACTGTACTGCAACTGCTTACCACTGGCACTGAGCAAGTGGGCCAGCATAAAGATGTCTAACATCTTTTGGACTGAGAAAGAAATTAGGGAAATAATACCTCTCACAATAGTTACAAAAAATATCAAATATCTTGGTGTAATTCTATCCATGCAAGTGTAAGACCTGTATGTCAAGAATTTCAACACCTGGATGATAGCAATTCAAGAAGACATCACAAGATGGAATGTTCTCCCATGCTCATGGATTGGTAGGATTTACATAGGAAAAATGGCCATCTTACCAAAAGCAATCTACAGAATCAACACAACATTCATTAAATATCCAACACAATTTTTTACAGACCCTGATAGGACATTACAAAACTTAATATTGAAAGCCAAAACAAAAGAAGAAAAAAACAAATAAACAACAACACCATCTACAACAACAAAAACAAAACAAAACAAAACAAAACAAAAACCATTAGAATCAAAACATTCACCTACAATAAAGGAATTTCTGGAGGCATCACCATCCCTCATTTTAACCCTACTACAGAGCAATAGTAGTCAAAACCAAGTGGTACTGGCATAAATATAGAAAGGTCGACCAATGGAATGGAGTTGAAGACCCAGAATCAAATCCACTGACCTTGTTGAGAACTTGATTTTTGGCCAAGAAACCAAAAGTATACAATGGGGGTAAAAAGAAAGCATCTTCAACAAATGGCTCAGGTGTAGTTGAATGTCTGCATGTCAAGGAATGAAAGAAGACCCATCTTTGTCACCGTGGACAAAACTCAAGTACAAGTAGACCAAAGTCCTGAACATAAAACATGATACACTAAATGTGATAGAAGAGAAAGGGAGGAATAACCTTGAACACATTGGCACAGGAGACAACTTTCTGAACAGAATGCCAACAGCTCTGACACTTACAGCAACAATTAATAAATGGGACTTCATGAAACTGAAAAGGTTCTTTAAGGCACAGATCACATCAAAAGGGCAAAACTGCAGCCTAGTGAATGGGATAAGATCTTTACCAAGTCTGCATCTGACAGAGTGCTAATACCCAAGAACTCAAAAAACTATGTATCAACAAACTAAATAAATTTTTATCCCAATTTTAAAGTGGTGTACAGAGCTAAACAGAGAATTCTCAACAGAAGAATCTCACTAGGCCTAGAAGCACTTAAAGATATGTTCAATATCCTTAATCACCATCATTACAGAAATGCAAAGCAAAAGTACTCTGAGATCTTACAGCCCTCAGAATGGCTAAGGTCAAAACTCAATGGAGAGCTCATGCTGATGAAAATGTGTGCCAAGGAGAACACTGCTGGTAGTGAGAATGTAAATTTGTACTACCTCATTGGAAATCAAATTGATGGTCTCTCTGAAAATTGGAAATATATCTACCTCAAGACCTAGTTAAACCATTCCTGGGGAATATATGTAAATGATACTCTACCATTTCACACGGATACTTGCATACCTCTGTTCATAGCAGGACCTGGATTGGTGATGGGAAGATCAAGAAGCGGTTGGGGAGGAAAGGGTTTATTCAGCTTACATTTCCACATTGCTGTTCATCACTGAAAGAAGTCAGGACTGGAACTCAAGCAGGTCAGGGAGCAGGAGCTGATGCAGAGGCCATGGAGGGATGTTCTTTACTGGCTTGCTTCCTATGGCTTGCTCAGCCTGCTCTCTTATAGAACCCAAGACTACC